>NW_027183069.1:60000-62500 GCF_041146395.1 Eulemur rufifrons | reverse complement strand
ACCCTAACCGTTAACCCTCACCCTAAATCTTAACACTGACCCTAACCTTAACCTTTAACTCTAAGTCTAACCCTTAACCCTACAGTAAGGAAGACCCTTAATGCTAATGGGATCCCTTATCCCTAACCCTAACACTACAGCTAAAAATAACCCTAACCTTGGATCCTTAAACCTAACCCCTAACACTTACTTTCACCCCAAACCCTAACCCTAATCCTAAGCATTAAACCTAACCCTATCTCTTAACCCTAATGCTAGCCCTTACCCTAACGCCTAGATCTAACCCTATATCTAACCTACCGCCTAATCCTAACCTTAAGCCCTAATGCTAACACTAACCCTGAACCCTAAACCTACCCGTAACCCTTAACACTATCCCTATCCGTGAACCTTAACCCTGACCCTAACTCTTACCCGCACCCAAGCATTTAACCCTGACCCTAACCCTAATCCTTAATGCTAACCCTAACACTAAACCCTAACCCTACGCCCAACACTTATGCCTAATCCTATCCCTTAACCCTAACCCTAACCCTAATGCTACCCCCTAAACGTAACCCTAACCGTGACCAGTAAACCTAACCCTAACCTCTAACACAAATCATAGCACATAACTCTAACCCTAAAACTAACCCTATCCCTAAACCTAACCCTAAACCCTAACTCTTAACCTTAACACTAAGCATTAACTCTCACGCTAACCTTTAATCCTAACCCTGATCCTAATCTTCAACCCTAAACCTAACACTTAACCCTAACCCTGTACCAAACCCTAACCCCTCATCTTAACCCTAACCGTAAACCTCAACCCTAAACCAAAGTGTAACCGTTAAACCTAAGAGTAACCTTTAACCCTAACCCTATTCCCTAACCCTAAGCCCTCACCCTAACCCTAACCATAATCCTAACCCTAAATCTAATTCTCAGACTTCTTGCTTTCTTAGAGTTTAGAAAGCCTGCCATCCTCCCATGCCATGCGTGAAAGGAGGCTCTACCACTGTGTCCTGCATGAAACCCACGGGCCCATACCCAGAGTATGATAAAGTGGGTTCCCGGGTACAATCCCAACCCCCTAAACTCCCCCCGCCCGCCTAATGCAGACAGGGCCCGTGCGCTAAGCATAAACAATACCTTTAACAGATAACCCTAACCCTGAACCTAACACCCAACCCTGTTCCTATTTCTCCCCTTAACACGTAAACCTCACCGTGCGCCTAACTTTAACCTCTTATCCTAACGTTAATGCATAACCCATTTCCTGAGAACAACCCCTATCCCATAATTCTAACCCGATCTCCTAGTCATCACTGGGACACCTAATCCCTAACCCTAATTCTAAACCGCTAACCCTAACCGTAACCCTACCTACAAACCTAACACTGACAGTAACCCTTACTTCTAACCCCAACGCTATGCCTAACAAAAACCCTAACCCTTGACCCTAACCCTTCACCCTAACCCCTAAGCCTTACCCTAACCCTTATCCCTAATCCTAATCCTAACCATTAAACCTAACCCTAGCTCTTAAAGCTAACCCTAAACCTTACCCTCACGACTAGACCTAACCCTGACACTAACCTAACACCTAATCCTAACCAGAACCCCTAAAGCTAACCCTGAACACTATCCCTAACCCTAGCAGTATACTTTAACCCTAAACCTAAGCCCAACCCGTAACCCTAATCCTATCCTTTTACCCTAAAACTAACCCCTATACCTCACCCTAACTCTAACCCCAATCCTAATTCTAACCATACCCCTTCATAAAACACTAACTCCTAACCGCTAACCCTAACACTAACCAAAAACCCTAATCACTAATCCCTAACCCTAACGCTTAACCTTTACCCTAACCGTTAACCCTCACCCTAAATCTTAACATTGACCCTAAGCTTAACCTTTAACTATAAGCCTAACCCTTAACCCTACAGTAAGGAAGACCCTTAATGCTAATAGGTTCCCTTATCCCTAACCCTAGCACTACAGCTAAAAATAACCCTAACCTTGGATCCTTAAACCTAACCCCTAACACTTACTTTAACCCCAAACCCTAACCCTAATCCTAAGCATTAAACCTAACCCTATCTCTTAACCCTAACGCTAGCCCTTACCCTAACGCCTAGATCTAACCCCAAATCTAACCTACCGCCTAATCCTAACCTTAAGCCCTAATGCTAACACTAACCCTGAACCCTAAACCTACCCGTAACCCTTAACACTAACCCTATCCGTGAACCTAAACCCTGACCCTAACCATTACCCGCACCCAAGCATTTAACCCTGATTCTAACCCTCATCCTTAATGATAAACCTAACACTAAACCCTAACCCTAAAACCAACACTTAACCCTAATCCTATCCCTTAACCCTAACCCTAACCCTAATGCTACCCCCTAAACGTAACCCTAACCGTGACCAGTAAACCTAACCCTAACCTCTAACACAAACCATAGCACATAACTCTAACCCTAAAACTAACCCTAACCCTAACCCTAACCCT
>NW_027183069.1:27500-30000 GCF_041146395.1 Eulemur rufifrons | reverse complement strand
AAGGAAGACCCTTAATGCTAATGGGATCCCTTATCCCTAACCCTAACACTACAGCTAAAAATAACCTAACCTTTGATCCTTAAACCTAACCCCTAACACTTACTTTAACCCCAAACCCTAACCCTAATCCTAAGCATTAAACCTAACCCTATCTCTTAACCCTAACGCTAGCCCTTACCCTAAGGCCTATATCTAACCCTAAATCGAAACTACCGCCTAATCCTAACCTTAAGCCCTAATGCTAACTCTAACCCTCAACCCTAAACCTACCCGTAACCCTTAACACTAACCCTATCCGTGAACCTTAACCCTGACCCTAACCATTAACCGCAACCAAGCATTTAACCCTGACCCTACCCCTAATCCTTAATGATAACCCTAACACTAAACCCTCACCCTACTCCCAACACTTAACCCTAATCGTATCCCTTAACCCTAACCCTAATGCTAACCCCGAAACGTAACCCTCACCGTGACCAGTAAACCTAACCCTAAGCTCTAACACAAACCATAGCACATAACTCTAACACTAAAACGAACCCTAAACCTAACCCTAACCCCTAACTCTTAAGCTTAACCCTAAGCGTTAACTCTCACGCTAACCTTTAATCCTAACCGTAATCCTAATCTTCAACCCTAAACCTAAAACTTAACCCTAACCGTGTACCAAACCCTAACCCCTCATCTTAACCCTAACCGTAAACCTCAACCCTAAAAAAAAGTGTAACCGTTAAACCTAAGAGTAACTTTTAACCCTAACCCTAAGCCCTAACCCTAAGCCCTCACCCTAACACTAAACTTCATCCTTAACCCTAACCATAATCCTAACCCTAAATCTAATTCTCAGACTTCTTGCTTTCTTAGAGTTTAGAAAGCCTGCAATCCTCCCATGCCATGCGTGAAAGGAGGCTCTACCACTGTGTCCTGCATGAAACCCACGGGCCCATACCCAGAGTATGATAGAGTGGGTTCCCGGGTACAATCCCAGCCCCCTAAACTCCCCCCCCCGCCTAATGCAGACAGGGCCCGTGTGCTAAGCATAAACAATACCTTTAACAGATAACCCTAACCCTGAACATAACACCCAACCCTGTTCCTATTTCTCCCCTTAACACGTAAACCTCAAAGTGCGCCTAACTTTAACCTCTTATCCTAACGTTAATGCATAACCCATTTCCTGAGAACAACCCCTATCCCATAATTCTAACCCTATCTCCTAGTCATCACTGTGACACCTAATCCCTAACCCTAATTCTAAACCGCTAACCCTAACCGTAACCCTACCTACAACCCTAACACTGACAGTAACCCTTACTTCTAACCCCAACGCTATGCCTAACAATAACCCTAACCCTTGACCCTAACCCTTCACCCTAACCCCTAAGCCTTACCCTAACCCTTAACCCTAATCCTAATCCTAACCATTAAACCTAACCCTAGCTCTTAAAGATAACCCTGAACCTTGCCCTCACGACTAGACCTAACCCTGACACTAACCTAACACCTAACCCTAAGAAGAACCCCTAAAGCTAAGCCTGAACCCTATCCCTAACCCTAGCAGTAAACATTAACCCTAAACCTAAGCCCAACCCGTAACCCTAATGCTATCCTTTTACCCTAAAACTAATCCCTAAACCTAACCCCTATACCTCACCCTAACTCTAACCCCAATCCTAATTCTAACCATACCCCTTCATAAAACACTAACTCCTAACCGCTAACCCTAACACTAACCAAAAACCCTAATCACTAATCCCTAACCCTAACGCTTAACCTTTACCCTAACCGTTAACCCTCACCCTAAATCTTAACACTGACCCTAACCTGAACTTTTAACTCTAAGCCTAACCCTTAACCCTACAGTAAGGAAGACCCTTAATGCTAATGGGATCCCTTTTCCGTAACCCTAACACAACAGCTAAAAATAACAGTAACCTTTCATCCTTAAACCTAACCCCTAACACTTACTTTAACCCCAAACCCTAACCCTAATCCTAAGCATTAAACCTAACCCTATCTCTTAACCCTAACGCTAGCCCTTACCCGAACGCCTAGATCTAACCCTAAATCGAACCTACCGCCTAATCCTTACCTTAAGCCCTAATGCTAACTCTAACCCTGAACCCTAAACCTACCCGTAACCCTTAACACTAACCCTATCCGTAAACCTTAACCCTGACCCTAACCATTACCCGCACCCAGGCATTTAACCCTGACCCTACCCCTAGTCCTTAATGATAACCCTAACACTAAACCCTAACCCTAAGGCCAACACTTAACGGTAATCCTATCCCTTAACCCTAACCCTAACCCTAACCCTAATGTTAACCCCTAAACGGAACCCTAACCGTCACCAGTAAAGCTAACCCTAAACTCTAACACAAACCATAGCACATAACTCTAACCCTAAAACTAACCCTAACCCTAAACCTAACCCTAAACCCTAACTCTTAAGCTTAACCCTAAGCGTTAACTCTCACGCTATCCTATAATCCTAACC
>NW_027183069.1:5000-7500 GCF_041146395.1 Eulemur rufifrons | reverse complement strand
CATCCTTAACCCTAACCATAATCCTAACCCTAAATCTAATTCTCAGACTTCTTGCTTTCTTAGAGTTTAGAAAGCCTGCAATCCTCCCATGCCATGCGTGAAAGGAGGCTCTACCACTGCGTCCTGCATGAAACCCACTGGCCCATACCCAGAGTATGATAGAGTGGGTTCCCGGGTACAATCCCAGCCCCCTAAACTCCCCCCGCCCGCCCAATGCAGACAGGGCCCGTGCGCTAAGCATAAACAATACCTTTAACAGATAACCCTAACCCTGAACATAACACCCAACCCTGTTCCTACTTCTCCCCTTAACACGTAAACCTCACCGTGCGCCTAACTTTAACCTCTTATCCTAACGTTAATGCATAACCCATTTCCTGAGAACAACCCCTATCCCATAATTCTAACCCTATCTCCTAGTCATCACTGTGACACCTAATCCCTAACCCTAATTCTAAACCGCTAACCCTAACCGTAACCCTACCTACAACCCTAACACTGACAGTAACCCTTACTTCTAACCCCAACGCTATGCCTAACAAAAACCCTAACCCTTGACCCTAACCCTTCACACTAACCCCTAAGCCTTACCCTAACCCTTAACCCTAATCCAAATCCTAACCATTAAAACTAACCCTAGCTCTTAAAGCTAACCCTAAACCTTACCCTCACGACTAGACCGAACCCTGACACTAACCTAACACCTGAACCTAACCAGACCCCTAAAGCTAACCCTGAACCCTATCCCTAAGCCTAGCAGTAAACTTTAACCCTAAACCTAAGCCCAACCCGTAACCCTAATCCTATCCTTTTACCCTAATCCTAACCCCTATACCTCACCCTAACTCTAACCCCAATCCTAATTCTAACCATACCCCTTCATAAAACACTAACTCCTAACCGCTAACCCTAACACTAACCAAAAACACTAATCACTAATCCCTAACCCTAACGCTTAACCTTTACCCTAACCGTTAACCCTCACCCTAAATCTTAACACTGACCCTAACCTTAACCTTTAACTCTAAGCCTAACCCTTAACCCTACAGTAAGGAAGACCCTTAATGCTAATGGGATCCCTTATCCGTAACCCTAACACTACAGCTAAAAATAACCCTAACCTTTGATCCTTAAACCTAACCCCTAACACTTACTTTAACCCCAAACCCTAACCCTAATCCTAAGCATTAAACCTAACCCTATCTCTTAACCCTAACGCTAGCCCTTACCCTAACGCCTAGATCTAACCCTAAATCTAACCTACCGCCTAATCCTAACCTTAAGCCCTAATGCTAACTCTAACCCTGAACCCTAAACCTACCCGTAACCCTTAACACTAACCCTATCCGTCAACCTTAACTCTGACCCTAACCATTACCCGCACCAAAGCATTTAACCCTGACCCTACCCCTAAACCTTAATGCTAACCCTAACACTAAACCCTAACCCTAAGCCCAACACTTATCCCTAATCCTATCCCTTAACCCTAACCCTAATGCTAACCCCTAAACGTAACCCTAACCGTGACCAGTAAACCTAACCCTACCCTCTAACACAAACCATAGCACTAAACTAACTAAAACTAACCCTATCCCTAAACCTAACCCTAAACCCTAACTCTTAACCTTAACCCTAAGCGTTAACTCTCACGCTAACCTTTAATCCTAACCCTAATCCTAATCTTCAACACTAAACCTAACACTTAACCCTAACCCTGTACCATAACCTAACCCCTCATCTTAACCCTAATCGTAAACCTCAACCCTAAACCAAAGTGTAACCGTTAAACCTAAGAGTAACCTTTAACCCTAACCCTAATACCTAAGCCTAAGCCCTCACCCTAACACTAAACTTCATCCTTAACCCTAACCATAATCCATCCCTAAATCTCATTCTCACACTTCTTGCTTTCTTAGAGTTTAGAAAGCCTGCCATCATCCCATGCCATGGGTGAAAGGAGCCTCTACCACTGTGTCCTGCATGAAACCCACGGGCCCATACCCAGAGTATGATAGAGTGGGTTCCCGGGTACAATCCCAGCCCCCTAAACTCCCCCCGCCCGCCTAATGCAGACAGGGCCCGTGCGCTAAGCAAAAACATACCTTTAACAGATAACCCTAACCCTTAACGTAACACCCAACCCTGTTCCTATTTCTCCCCTTAACACGTATACCTCAAAGTGCGCCTAACTTTAACCTCTTATCCTAACGTTAATGCATAACCCATTTCCTGAGAACAACCGCTATCCCATAATTCTAACCCTATCTCCTAGTGATCACTGTGACACCTAATCCCTAACCCTAATTCTAAACCGCTAACCCTAACCGTAACCCTACCTACAACCCTAACACTGACAGTAACCCTTACTTCTAACCCCAACGCTATGCCTAACAAAAACCCTAACCCTTGACCCTAACCCTTCACCCTAATCCCTAAGCCTTACCCTAACCCTTAACCCTAATCCTAATCCTAACCATTAAACCTAACCCTAGCTCTTAAA
>NW_027183068.1:92500-112000 GCF_041146395.1 Eulemur rufifrons | reverse complement strand
TAACCCTAACCCTTAACGCTAATCCCAATCCTAACCATTAAACATAACCCTACTTAACCCTAACCCTAACCTATACGCTAATGCCTAGAGATCTAACCCCAACACTGACCTACAGTTAACACTAACCCTAACCCCTAATCCTAACCTTAAACCTGAACCATAAACCTAACCCTTAACCCTAACCCTATTCCTAACCCCCTAACTCTAACCCTAACTGTTAAGCCTCACCCTAACCCTTAACGCTGACTCTAACCCTAAACCTTAACCCTAACCCTGAACCCTAACCCTAAGCCTAACCCTTAACCCTAACCCTATCCCTTAACCCTAACCCCTAACCCTAACGCTAACCCCAACCCTAAACCTAACCCTGGCCCCCAACCCAGACTTAACACCTAACCCCTAACACTAACTCTAAACCTAACCACTAATCCCTAGCACCTGACCCTGACTCGAAACCTAACCCCTAATTCGAAACCCCTAACCCCAAACCTAACCCTAATTCTCACACTACTTCCATTCCCAGAGTGAAGCAAGCCTACAATACAGCCATGCCATGTGTGAGATGAGGCTGTACCTGAGTCCTGCATGTAGGTTTTGTCCCAAGGCCCAGGGAATGATGTTGTGCTTTTGTGGTGACTCCGACCACACCCCTCTCACCGTAGATTAACCAGGTCCTGTGCCCTTAAACTGACCGCTAAATCTAAGCCCTACCACCAACCCTAACCCCTGACCCTGAACCTAAGCCCCGAGCCTAAAGCCCAACACTAACTCTAAACACTTACCCTAAACCTAATCCCTAACCCTAATGCTAACCCCTAAACGTAACTCTAACCACGAACAGTAAACCTAACCCTAACCTCTAACACAAACCCTAACACATAACTCTAACCCTAAAACTAACCCTAAACCTAAAACCTAACCCTAACCCTTAACCTTAATCTTAACCGTTAACTCTCATGCTAACCTTTAATCCTAACCCTAATCCTAATCTTCAACCCTAAACCGAACACAACCCTAACCCTGTACCAAACCCTGACCCCTCATCTTAACCCTATCCGGAAACCTCAACCCCAAAACGAACTATAACCGTTAAACCTAACAGTAACCTTAAACCGTAACCCTAATCTGTAACCCTATCCCCTCACCATAACACTACACTTCATCCTGAACCCTAACCATAATCCTAACCCTAAATCTAATTCTCAGACTTCTTGCTTTCTTAGAGTTTAGAAAGCCTGCAATCCTCCCGTGCCATGTGTGAAAGGAGGCTCTACCACTGTGTCCTGCATGAAATCCACGGGCCCATACACAGAGTCCGATACAGTGGGTTCCCGGTGACAATCCCAGCCCCCTAACCTCCCCCCAGCGTAATGCCGACAGGGCCCGTGCGCTAAGCATAAATGATACCTTTAACAGATAACCCTAACCCTGAACATGGCACCTAACCCTGTTCCTATTTCTCCCCTTAACACGTAAACCTCACCGTGAGCCTAACTTTAACCTCTTAACGTAACGTTAATGCATAACCCATTCCCTGAGAACATCCCCTATCCCATAATTCTAACCCTATCACCTAGTCATAACTGTAACACCTAATCCCTAACCCTAATTCTCCACCGCTAAGCCTAACCGTAACGCTGCCTACAACCCTAACACTGACAGGAACCCTTAGTTCTAACCCCAACGCTATGCCTAACAAAAGCCCTAACCCTTCACCCTTCACCCTAACCCCTGAGCATTACCCTAACCTTTAACCGTAATCCTAATCCTAACCATTAAACCTAACCCTAGCTCTTAAAGCTAACCCTAAACCTTACCCTCACGACTAGACCTAACCCTGACACTAACCTAACACCTAACCCTAACCATAACCCCTAAAGCTAACCCTAACCCTGAACCCTAAACCTAACCCTAACACTGAACCTTCACTATATCCCTAACCCCTAAGCCTAATCCTAACTGTTAACCCTCACCCTAACACTTAAACTGGACCATAACACTAAACATTAACCCTAACACTAAACTTTAACCCTAACCATAAGCCCAACACTTAACCCTAATCCTATCCCCTAACCCTAAGCCCTAACCCTAAACCTAACCCTAACCCCAACCCTAACCCTTAATCTTGACCCTTACCATTAACCCTCACACTAACCCTAATCCTAATCTTTAACCATAAAGCTAACACTGAAGCCTAACCCTGTGCCAAACGCTAAACCCAAACCTTAACCCTAACCCTGAAACTTAACCATAAACCTAACTGTTACTGCTACACCTAACACTAACCTCTAACCCTAACCCCTAACCCTAAGACCCCACCTTAACACTAACCCTAACCCTAAACATTATCATAATCCTACCCCTAAATCTAATTCTCGGACTTCTTGCTTTCTTAGAGTTTAGAAAGCCTAAAATCCTCCCATGCCATGAGTAAAAGGGGGCTCTGCAGCTCTCTCTTGCATGAAACCAGGAGCCCATACCTAGCGTATGATAGAGTGGGTTCCCGGGGACAATCCCATCCCCCTAACCCCAGCCCCTCGCCCAGTGCAGACAGGGCCTGTACGCTAAGTATAAACACTACCCCTAACAGATAACCCTCACCCTGAACATAGCACCTGACCCTGATCCTATTGCTCACCTTAAAACATAAACCTCCCCGTAACCCTAACTTATCCCCTTATCTTAACCTTAATGCATAACACCCTGAGAAGAAGCCCTATCCCATAATTCTAATCCTAACCCCTAGCCATAACCGTAACACCTCATCCCTAATTGTAAAATGCCAACCCTAACCTTCACCCTGCCAACAACCCTAACCCTAACCCTAACCCCTAACCCTGAGCCCTGACCCTATCACTAATCTTCATCCCTAAACCGTACCGTAATCCTAACCCTAAATCTAATTCTCAGACTTGCTTTCTCAGAGTTTTGAAAGCCTACAATCCTACTAAGCCATGCATGAAAGCCCGCTCTGCCACAGTGTCCTGCATGAAACCCAGAGGCCCATACACTGCGTACCATAGAGTGGGCTCCCAGCGACCATCACAGACCCCTAACTTCGCCTCCTAGTGCATACAGGGCCCGTGCCCTAAGCATAAACCCTACCCCACACCCATAACCCTAACTCAGAACATAACACCTAACCCTGATCCTACTGCTCACCTTAACACGTAAACCTCACCCTAACCCTAACTTAACCCCTTATCTTAACGATAATGCATGACACCCTGAGAACAAGCCCTATACCGTAATTCTAACCCTAATTCCTAGCCATAACCATAACACCTAATCCCTAATTCTGAAACGCCAACCCTAAACTTAACCCTACCAACAACACTAACATTAACCCTAAAACCCTTACCCTAACCCTACGCCTAAAAATAACCCTAACCATTGATCCTTAGTCATAACCCCTAAAGCTTAACCCTAACCCTTAACGCTAATCCCAATCCTAACCATTAAACATAACCCTACTTAACCCTAACCCTAACCTATACGCTAATGCCTAGAGATCTAACCCCAACACTGACCTACAGTTAACACTAACCCTAACCCCTAATCCTAACCTTAAACCTGAACCATAAACCTAACCCTTAACCCTAACCCTATTCCTAACCCCCTAACCCTAACCCTAACTGTTAAGCCTCACCCTAACCCTTAACCCTGACTCTAACCCTAAACCTTAACCCTAACCCTGAACCCTAACACTAAGCCTAACCCTTAACCCTAACCCTATCCCTTAACCCTAACCCCTAACCCTAACGCTAACCCCAACCCTAAACCTAACCCTGGCCCCCAACCCAGACTTAACACCTAACCCCTAACACTAACTCTAAACCTAACCACTAATCCCTAGCACCTGACCCTGACTCGAAACCTAACCCCTAACTCGAAACCCCTAACCCCAAACCTAACCCTAATTCTCACACTACTTCCATTCCCAGAGTGAAGCAAGCCTACAATACAGCCATGCCATGTGTGAGATGAGGCTGTACCTGAGTCCTGCATGTAGGTTTTGTCCCAAGGCCCAGGGAATGATGTTGTGCTTTTGTGGTGACTCCGACCACACCCCTCTCACCGTAGATTAACCAGGTCCTGTGCCCTTAAACTGACCGCTAAATCTAAGCCCTACCACCAACCCTAACCCCTGACCCTGAACCTAAGCCCCGAGCCTAAAGCCCAACACTAACTCTAAATCCTTACCCTAAACCTAATCCCTAACCCTAATGCTAACCCCTAAACGTAACCCTAACCGTGAACAGTAAACCTAACCCTAACCTCTAACACAAACACTAACACATAACTCTAACCCTAAAACTAACCCTAACCCTTAACCCTAAACCTAAACCCTAACCCTAACCCTTAACCTTAATCTTAACCGTTAACTCTCATGCTAACCTTTAATCCTAACTCTAATCCTAATCTTCAAACCTAAACCTAACACAACCCGAAACCTGTACCAAAACCTAACCCCTCATCTTAACCCTATCCGCAAACCTCAACCCCAAAACGAACTGTAACCGTTAAACCTAACAGTAACCTTAAACCGTAACCCTAATCTGTAACCCTATCCCCTCACCATAACACTACACTTCATCCTGAACCCTAACCATAATCCTAACCCTAAATCTAATTCTCAGACTTCTTGCTTTCTTAGAGTTTAGAAAGCCTGCAATCCTCCCATGCCATGTGTGAAAGGAGGCTCTACCACTGTGTCCTGCATGAAACCCACGGGCCCATACCCAGAGTCCGATACAGTGGGTTCCCGGTGACAATCCCAGCCCCCTAACCTCCCCCCAGCTTAATGCCGACAGGGCCCGTGCGCTAAGCATAAATGATACCTTTAACAGATAACCCTAACCCTGAACATGGCACCTAACCCTGTTCCTATTTCTCCCCTTAACACGTAAACTTCACCGTGAGCCTAACTTTAACCTCTTAACGTAACGTTAATGCATAACCCATTCCCTGAGAACATCCCCTATCCCATAATTCTAACCCTATCTCCTAGTCATAACTGTAACAACTAATCCCTAAACCTAATTCTCCACCGCTAAGCCTAACCGTAACGCTGCCTACAACCCTAACACTGACAGGAACCCTTAGTTCTAACCCCAACGCTATGCCTAACAAAAGCCCTAACCCTTCACCCTTCACCCTAACCCCTGAGCATTACCCTAACCTTTAACCGTAATCCTAATCCTAACCATTAATCCTAACCCTAGCTCTTAAAGCTAACCCTAAACCTTACCCTCACGACTAGACCTAACCCTGACACTAACCTAACACCTAACCCTAACCATAACCCCTAAAGCTAACCCTAACCCTGAACCCTAAACCTAACCCTAACACTGAACCTTCACTATATCCCTAACCCCTAAGCCTAATCCTAACTGTTAATCCTCACCCTAACACTTAAACTGGACCATAACACTAAACATTAACCCTAACACTAAATTTTAACCCTAACCATAAGCCCAACACTTAACCCTAATCCTATCCCTTAACCCTAAGCCTAACCCTAAGCCCTAACCCTAAACCTAACCCTAACCCCAACCCTAACCCTTAATCTTGACCCTTACCATTAACCCTCACACTAACCCTAATCCTAATCTTTAACCATAAAGCTAACACTGAAGCCTAACCCTGTGCCAAACGCTAAACCCAAACCTTAACCCTAACCCTGAAACTTAACCATAAACCTAACTGTAACTGTTACACCTAACACTAACCTCTAACCCTAACCCCTAACCCTAAGACCCCACCTTAACACTAACCCTATTCCCTAAACATTATCATAATCCTACCCCTAAATCTAATTCTCGGACTTCTTGCTTTCTTAGAGTTTAGAAAGCCTAAAATCCTCCCATGCCATGAGTAAAAGGGGGCTCTGCAGCTCTCTCTTGCATGAAACCAGGAGCCCATACCTAGCGTATGATAGAGTGGGTTCCCGGGGACAATCCCATCCCCCTAACCCCAGCCCCCCGCCCAGTGCAGACAGGGCCTGTACGCTAAGTATAAACACTACCCCTAACAGATATCCCTCACCCTGAACATAGCACCTGACCCTGATCCTATTGCTCACCTTAAAACATAAACCTCCCCGTAACCCTAACTTATCCCCTTATCTTAACCTTAATGCATAACACCCTGAGAAGAAGCCCTATCCCATAATTCTAATCCTAACCCCTAGCCATAACCGTAACACCTCATCCCTAATTCTAAAATGCCAACCCTAACCTTCACCCTGCCAACAACCCTAACCCTAACCCTAACCCTAACCCTAAGCCCTCACCCTATCACTAATCTTCATCCCTAAACCGTACCGTAATCCTAACCCTAAATCTAATTCTCAGACTTGCTTTCTCAGAGTTTTGAAAGCCTACAATCCTACTAAGCCATGCATGAAAGCCCGCTCTGCCGCAGTGTCCTGCATGAAACCCAGAGGCCCATACACTGCGTACGATAGAGTAGGCTCCCAGCGACCATCACAGACCCCTAACTTCGCCTCCTAGTGCATACAGGGCCCGTGCCCTAAGCATAAACCCTACCCCACACCCATAACCCTAACCCAGAACATAACACCTAACCCTGATCCTACTGCTCACCTTAACACGTAAACCTCACCCTAACCCTAACTTAACCCCTTATCTTAACGATAATGCATGACACCCTGAGAACAAGCCCTATACCATAATTCTAACCCTAACTCCTAGCCATAACCATAACACCTAATCCCTAATTTTGAAACGCCAACCCTAACCTTAACCCTACCAACAACACTAACACTAACCCTAAAACCCTTACCCTAACCCTACGCCTAAAAATAACCCTAACCATTGATCCTTAGTCATAACCCCTAAAGCTTAACCCTAACCCTTAACGCTAATCCCAATCCTAACCATTAAACATAACCCTACTTAACCCTAACCCTAACCTATACGCTAATGCCTAGAGATCTAACCCCAACACTGACCTACAGTTAACACTAACCCTAACCCCTAATCCTAACCTTAAACCTGAACCATAAACCTAACCCTTAACCCTAACCCTATTCCTAACCCCCTAACCCTAACCCTAACTGTTAAGCCTCACCCTAACCCTTAACCCTGACTCTAACCCTAAACCTTAACCCTAACCCTGAACCCTAACCCTAAGCCTAACCCTTAACCCTAACCCTATCCCTTAACCCTAACCCCTAACCCTAACGCTAACCCCAACCCTAAACCTAACCCTGGCCCCCAACCCAGACTTAACACCTAACCCCTAACACTAACTCTAAACCTAACCACTAATCCCTAGCACCTGACCCTGACTCGAAACCTAACCCCTAACTCGAAACCCCTAACCCCAAACCTAACCCTAATTCTCACACTACTTCCATTCCCAGAGTGAAGCAAGCCTACAATACAGCCATGCCATGTGTGAGATGAGGCTCTGCCTGAGTCCTGCATGTAGGTTTTGTCCCAAGGCCCAGGGAATGATGTTGTGCTTTTGTGGTGACTCCGACCACACCCCTCTCACCGTAGATTAACCAGGTCCTGTGCCCTTAAACTGACCGCTAAATCTAAGCCCTACCACCAACCCTAACCCCTGACCCTGAACCTAAGCCCCGAGCCTAAAGCCCAACACTAACTCTAAACCCTTACCCTAAACCTAATCCCTAACCCTAATGCTAACCCCTAAACGTAACCCTAACCGTGGACAGTAAACCTAACCCTAACCTCTAACACAAACACTAACACATAACTCTAACCCTAAAACTAACCCTAACCCTTAACCCTAAACATAACCCTAACCCTAACCCTTAACCTTAATCTTAACCGTTAACTCTCATGCTAACCTTTAATCCTAACTCTAATCCTAATCTTCAAACCTAAACCTAACACAACCCTAACCCTGTACCAAAACCTAACCCCTCATCTTAACCCTATCCGCAAACCTCAACCCCAAAACGAACTGTAACCGTTAAACCTAACAGTAACCTTAAACCGTAACCCTAATCTGCAACCCTATCCCCTCACCATAACA
Organism: Eulemur rufifrons; assembly: GCF_041146395.1. Lineage (NCBI taxonomy): Eukaryota > Metazoa > Chordata > Mammalia > Primates > Lemuridae > Eulemur > Eulemur rufifrons. The sequence continues at coordinate 103,969 of NW_027183068.1, read as the reverse complement.
CTACACTTCATCCTGAACCCTAACCATAATCCTAACCCTAAATCTAATTCTCAGACTTCTTGCTTTCTTAGAGTTTAGAAAGCCTGCAATCCTCCCATGCCATGTGTGAAAGGAGGCTCTACCACTGTGTCCTGCATGAAACCCACGGGCCCATACCCAGAGTCCGATACAGTGGGTTCCCGGTGACAATCCCAGCCCCCTAACCTCCCCCCAGCTTAATGCCGACAGGGCCCGTGCGCTAAGCATAAATGATACCTTTAACAGATAACCCTAACCCTGAACATGGCACCTAACCCTGTTCCTATTTCTCCCCTTAACACGTAAACTTCACCGTGAGCCTAACTTTAACCTCTTAACGTAACGTTAATGCATAACCCATTCCCTGAGAACATCCCCTATCCCATAATTTTAACCCTATCTCCTAGTCATAAGTGTAACACCTAATCCCTAACCCTAATTCTCCACCGCTAAGCCTAACCGTAACGCTGCCTACAACCCTAACACTGACAGGAACCCTTAGTTCTAACCCCAACGCTATGCCTAACAAAAGCCCTAACCCTTCACCCTTCACCCTAACCCCTAAGCATTACCCTAACCTTTAACCGTAATCCTAATCCTAACCATTAAACCTAATCCTAGCTCTTAAAGCTAACCCTAAACCTTACCCTCACGACTAGACCTAACCCTGACACTAACCTAACACCTAACCCTAACCATAACCCCTAAAGCTAACCCTAACCCTGAACCCTAAACCTAACCCTAACACTGAACCTTCACTATATCCCTAACCCCTAAGCCTAATCCTAACTGTTAATCCTCACCCTAACACTTAAACTGGACCATAACACTAAACATTAACCCTAACACTAAACTTTAACCCTAACCATAAGCCCAACACTTAACCCTAATCCTATCCCTTAACCCTAAGCCGAACCCGAAGCCCTAACCCTAAACCTAACCCTAACCCCAACCCTAACCCTTAATCTTGACCCTTACCATTAACCCTCACACTAACCCTAATCCTAATCTTTAACCATAAAGCTAACACTGAAGCCTAACCCTGTGCCAAACGCTAAACCCAAACCTTAACCCTAACCCTGAAACTTAACCATAAACCTAACTGTAACTGTTACACCTAACACTAACCTCTAACCCTAACCCCTAACCCTAAGACCCCACCTTAACACTAACCCTATTCCCTAAACATTATCATAATCCTACCCCTAAATCTAATTCTCGGACTTCTTGCTTTCTTAGAGTTTAGAAAGCCTAAAATCCTCCCATGCCATGAGTAAAAGGGGGCTCTGCAGCTCTCTCTTGCATGAAACCAGGAGCCCATACCTAGCGTATGATAGAGTGGGTTCCCGGGGACAATCCCATCCCCCTAACCCCAGCCCCCCGCCCAGTGCAGACAGGGCCTGTACGCTAAGTATAAACACTACCCCTAACAGATAACCCTCACCCTGAACATAGCACCTGACCCTGATCCTATTGCTCACCTTAAAACATAAACCTCCCCGTAACCCTAACTTATCCCCTTATCTTAACCTTAATGCATAACACCCTGAGAAGAAGCCCTATCCCATAATTCTAATCCTAACCCCTAGCCATAACCGTAACACCTCATCCCTAATTCTAAAATGCCAACCCTAACCTTCACCCTGCCAACAACCCTAACCCTAACCCTAACCCCTAACCCTAAGCCCTCACCCTATCACTAATCTTCATCCCTAAACCGTACCGTAATCCTAACCCTAAATCTAATTCTCAGACTTGCTTTCTCAGAGTTTTGAAAGCCTACAATCCTACTAAGCCATGCATGAAAGCCCGCTCTGCCGCAGTGTCCTGCATGAAACCCAGAGGCCCATACACTGCGTACGATACAGTGGGCTCCCAGCGACCATCACAGACCCCTAACTTCGCCTCCTAGTGCATACAGGGCCCGTGCCCTAAGCATAAACCCTACCCCACACCCATAACCCTAACCCAGAACATAACACCTAACCCTGATCCTACTGCTCACCTTAACACGTAAACCTCACCCTAACCCTAACTTAACCCCTTATCTTAACGATAATGCATGACACCCTGAGAACAAGCCCTATACCGTAATTCTAACCCTAACTCCTAGCCGTAACCATAACACCTAATCCCTAATTCTAAAACGCCAACCCTAACCTTAACCCTACCGACAACACTAACAGTAACCCTAAAACCCTTACCCTAACCCTACGCCTAAAAATAACCCTAACCATTGATCCTTAGTCATAACCCCTAAAGCTTAACCCTAACCCTTAACGCTAATCCCAATCCTAACCATTAAACATAACCCTACTTAACCCTAACCCTAACCTATACGCTAATGCCTAGAGATCTAACCCCAACACTGACCTACAGTTAACACTAACCCTAACCCCTAATCCTAACCTTAAACCTGAACCATAAACCTAACCCTTAACCCTAACCCTATTCCTAACCCCCTAACCCTAACCCTAACTGTTAAGCCTCACCCTAACACTTAACCCTGACTCTAACCCTAAACCTTAACCCTAACCCTGAACCCTAACCCTAAGCCTAACCCTTAACCCTAACCCTATCCCTTAACCCTAACCCCTAACCCTAACGCTAACCCCAACCCTAAACCTAACCCTGGCCCCCAACCCAGACTTAACACCTAACCCCTAACACTAACTCTAAACCTAACCACTAATCCCTAGCACCTGACCCTGACTCGAAACCTAACCCCTAACTCGAAACCCCTAACCCCAAACCTAACCCTAATTCTCACACTACTTCCATTCCCAGAGTGAAGCAAGCCTACAATACAGCCATGCCATGTGTGAGATGAGGCTCTGCCTGAGTCCTGCATGTAGGTTTTGTCCCAAGGCCCAGGGAATGATGTTGTGCTTTTGTGGTGACTCCGACCACACCCCTCTCACCGTAGATTAACCAGGTCCTGTGCCCTGAAACTGACCGCTAAATCTAAGCCCTACCACCAATCCTAACCTCTGACCCTGAACCTAAGCCCCGAGCCTAAAGCCCAACACTAACTCTAAACACTTACCCTAAACCTAATCCCTAACCCTAATGCTAACCCCTAAACGTAACTCTAACCACGAACAGTAAACCTAACCCTAACCTCTAACACAAACCCTAACACATAACCCTAATCCTAACCCTAACCACAACCCTAACCCCTAACTCCAACCCTAACCCTAACCCTAACCCCTAACCATAACCCTAACCCCCTAACCCTAACCCCCTAACCCTAACCCTACCCCTACCCCTACGCCTACACCTACTCCCTAAACCTAACCCCAACCCCAACCCCAACCCGAAACCCTAAACCTAACCCTAACCCTAACCCCTAACCGTAACCCCCTAACCCTAACCCTAACCCCTAACCCTAACCCTTCCCCTACCCCCAACCCCTAACCCTAAGCCTAACCCTAACACCTAACCCTAACCCTAACCCCTAACCCTAACCCTAACCCCTAACCCTTACCCTAACCCTACCGTAACCCTAACCCTAACCCCTAACCCTAACCCTAACCACTAACCCTAACCCTAACCCCAACGCCTAAAACCTAACCCTAACCCCAACCCCAACCCTAACCCTAACCCCTAACCCTAACCCTAACCCATAACGCTAACCCTAAACCCCTAACCCTAACCCTAACCCCTAACCCTAACCCTAACCCAACCCTAACCCTAATCCTAACCCTACCCTAACCCTACCCTAACCCTAACCCTAACCCTAACCCAACCCTAACCCCTAACACTAACCCTTCCCCTACCCCCAACCCCTAACCCTAAGCCTAACCCTAACACCTAACCCTAACCCTAACCCCTAACCCTAACCCTAACCCCTAACCCTTACCCTAACCCTACCCTAACCCTAACCCTAACCCCTAACCCTAAACCTAACCATAACCCTAACACCCTAACCCTTACCCCTAACCCTAACCCTAACCCCTAAACCCTAACCCTACCCTAAACCTAAGCCTACACTAACCCTAACCCTAACCCTAACCCCTAACCCAACCGTAACCCTAGCCGTAACCCCTAACCCAACCCTAACCCTAACCCTAACCCCCTAACCCTAACCCTAACCCTAAACCCCTAACCCCAACCCTAACCATAACCCCTAACCCTACCCCTAACCCCAAGCCCTAACCCTAACCGTAACCTTACCCTTAACCTAACCGTAACCCTACCCCTACCCTAATCCCAACCCTAACTCTAACTCTAACCCTATCCCTAAACCCTAACTCTTAACCTTAACCCTAAGCGTTAACTCTCACACTAACCTTTAATCCTAACCCTAATCCTAATCTTCAACCCTAAACCTAACACTTAACCCTAACCCTGTACCTAACCCTAACCCCTCATCTTAACCCTAACCGTAAACCTCAACCCTAAACCAAAGTGTAACCGTGAAACCTAAGAGTAACCTTTAACCCTAACCCTAATCCCTAACCCTAAGCCCTCACCCTAACACTAAACTTCATCCTTAACCCTAACCAGAATCCTAACCCTAAATCTAATTCTCAGACTTCTTGCTTTCTTAGAGTTTAGAAAGCCTGCAATCCTCCCATGCCATGCGTGAAAGGAGGCTCTACCACTGTGTCCTGCATGAAACCCACGGGCCCATACCCAGAGTATGATAGAGTGGGTTCCCGGGTACAATCCCAGCCCCCTAAACTCCCCCCACCCGCCTAATGCAGACAGGGCCCGTGCGCTAAGCATAAACAATACCTTTAACAGATAACCCTAACCCTGAACATAACACCCAACCCTGTTCCTATTTCTCCCCTTAACACGTAAACCTCACCGTGCGCCTAACATTAACCTCTTATACTAACGTTAATGCATAACCCATTTCCTGAGAACAACCCCTATCCCATAATTCTAACCTTATCTCCTAGTCATCACTGTGACACCTAATCGCTAACCCTAATTCTAAACCGCTAACCCTAACGGTAACCCTACCTACAACCCTAACACTGACAGTAACCCTTACTTCTAACCCCAACGCTATGTCTAAAAAAAACCCTAACCCTTGACCCTAACCCTTCACCCTAACCCCTAAGCCTTAAACTAACCCTTAACCCTAATCCTTATCCTAACCATTAAACCTAACCCTAGCTCTTAAAGCTAACCCTAAACCTTACCCCCACGACTAGACCTAACCCTGACACTAACCTAACACCTAACCCTAACCAGAACTCCTAAAGCTAACCCTGATCCCTATCCCTAACCCTAGCAGTAAACTCTAACCCTAAACCTAAGCCCAACCCGTAACCCTCATCCTATCCTTTTACCCTAAAACTAACCCCTAAACCTAACCCCTATACCTCACCCTAACTCTAACCCCAATCCTAATTCTAACCATACCCCTTCATAAAACACTAACTCCTAACCGCTAACCCTAACACTAACCAAAAACCCTAATCACTAATCCCTAACCCTAACGCTTAACCTTTACCCTAACCGTTAACCCTCACCCTAAATCTTAACACTGACCCTAACCTTCACCTTTAACTCTAAGCCTAACCCTTAACCCTACAGTAAGGAAGACCCTTAATGCTAATGGGATCCCTTATCCCTAACCCTAACATTACACCTAAAAATAACCCTAACCTTTGATCCTTAAACCTAACCCCTAACACTTACTTTAACCCCAAACCCTAACCCTAATCCTAAGCATTAAACCTAACCCTATCTCTTAACCCTAACGCTAGCCCTTACCCTAACGCCTAGATGTAACCCTAAATCTAATCAACCGCCTAATCCTATCCTTCAGCCCTAATGCTAACCCTAACCCAGAACCCTAAACCTACCCGTAACCCTTAACACTAACCCTATCCGTGAACCTGAACCCGGACCCTAACCATTACCCGCACCCAAGCATTTAACCCTGACCCTACCCCTAATCCTTAATGATAACCCTAACACTAAACCCTAACCCTAAGCCCAACACTTAACCCTAATCCTATCCCTTAACCCTAACCCTAATGCTAACCCCTAAACGTAACCCTCACCGTGACCAGTAAACCTAACCCTAACCTCTAACACAAACCATAGCACATAACTCTAACCCTAAAACGAACCCTAACCCTAACCCTAACCCTAAACCCTAACTCTTAACCTTATCCCTAAGCGTTAACTCTCATGCTAACCTTTAATCCTAACGCTAAACCTAATCTTTAGCCCTAAACCTAACACTTAACCCTAACACTGTACCTAACCCTAACCCCTCATCTTAACCCTAACTGTAAACCTCAACCCTAAACCAAAGTGTAACCGTTAAACCTAAGAGTAACCTTTTACCCTAACCCTAATCCCTAACCCTAAGCCCTCACCCTAACACTAAACTTCATCCTTAACCCTAACCAGAATCCTAACCCTAAATCTAATTCTCAGACTTCTTGCTTTCTTAGAGTTTAGAAAGCCTGCAATCCTCCCATGCCATGCGTGAAAGGAGGCTCTACCACTGTGTCCTGCATGAAACCCACGGGCCCATACCCAGAGTATGATAGAGTGGGTTCCCGGGTACAATCCCAGCCCCCTAAACTCCCCCCACCCGCCTAATGCAGACAGGGCCCGTGCGCTAAGCATAAACAATACCTTTAACAGATAACCCTAACCCTGAACATAACACCCAACCCTGTTCCTATTTCTCCCCTTAACACGTAAACCTCACCGTGCGCCTAACTTTAACCTCTTATCCTAACGTTAATGCATAACCCATTTCCTGAGAACAACCCCTATCCCATAATTCTAACCCTATCTCCTAGTCATCACTGTGACACCTAATCCCTAACCCTAATTCTAAACCGCTAACCCTAACCGTAACCCTACCTACAACCCTAACACTGACAGTAACCCTTACTTCTAACCCCAACGCTATGCCTAACAAAAACTCTAACCCTTGACCCTAACCCTTCACCCTAACCCCTAAGCCTTACCCTAACCCTTAAACCTAATCCTAATCCTAACCATTAAACCTAACCCTAGCTCTTAAAGCTAACCCTAAACCTTACCCTCACGACTAGACCTAACCCTGACACTAACCTAACACTTAACCCTAACCAGAACCCCTAAAGCTAACTCTGAACCCTATCCCTTACCCTAGCAGTAAACTTTAACCCTAAACCTAAGCCCAACCCGTAACCCTAATCCTATCCTTTTACCCTAAAACTAACCCCTAAACCTAACCCCTATACCTCACCCTAACTCTAACCCCAATCCTAATTCTAACCATACCCCTTCATAAAACAGTAACTCCTAACCGCTAACCCTAACACTAACCAAAAACCCTAATCACTAATTCCTAACCCTAACACTTAACCTTTACCCTAACCGTTAACCTTCACCCTAAATCTTAACACTGACCCTAACCTTAACCTTTAACTCTAAGCCTAACCCTTAACCCTACAGTAAGGAAGACCCTTAATGCTAATGGGATCCCTTATCCCTAACCCTAACACTACAGCTAAAAATAACCCTGACCTTTGATCCTTAAACCTATCCCCTAACACTTACTTTAACCCCAAACCCTAACCCTAATCCTAAGCATTAAACCTAAACCTATCTCTTAACCCTAACGCTAGCCCTTACCCTAACGCGTAGATCTAACCCTAAATCTAACCTACCGCCTAATCCTAACCTTAAGCCCTAATGCTAACTCTAACCCAGAACCCTAAACCTACCCGTAACCCTTAACACTATATCTATCCCTGAACCTTAACCCTGACCTTAACCATTACCCGCACCAAAGCATTTAAAACTGACCCTAGCAATAATCCTTAATGATAACCCTAACACTAAACCCTAACCCTAAGCCCAACACTTAACCCTAATCCTATCCCTTAACCCTAACACTAACCCTAATGCTAACCCCTAAACGTAACCCTAACCGTCACCAGTAAACCTAACCCTAACCTCTAACACAAACCATAGCACATAACTCTAACCCTAAAACTAACCCTAAACCGAACCCTAACCCTAAACCCTAACTCTTAACCTTAACCCTAAGCGTTAACTCTCACGCTAACCTTTAATCCTAAACCTAATCCTAATCTTCAACCCTAAACCTAACACTTAACCCTAACCCTGTACCTAACCCTAACCCCTCATCTTAACCCTAACCGTAAACCTCAACCCTAAACCAAAGTGTAACCGTTAAACCTAAGAGTAACCTTTTACCCTAACCCTAATCCCTAACCCTAAGCCCTCACCCTAACACTAAACTTCATCCTTAACCCTAACCAGAATCCTAACCCTAAATCTAATTCTCAGACTTCTTGCTTTCTTAGAGTTTAGAAAGCCTGCAATCCTCCCATGCCATGCGTGAAAGGAGGCTCTACCACTGTGTCCTGCATGAAACCCACGGGCCCATACCCAGAGTATGATAGAGTGGGTTCCGGGTACAATCCCAGCCCCCTAAACTCCCCCCGCCCGCCCAATGCACACAGGGCCCGTGCGCTAAGCATAAACAATACCTTTAACAGATAACCCTAACCCTGAACATAACACCCAACCCTGTTCCTATTTCTCCCCTTAACACGTAAACCTCACCGTGCGCCTATCTTTAACCACTTATCCTAACGTGAATGCATAACCCATTTCCTGAGAACAACCCCTATCCCATAATTCTAACCCTATATCCTAGTCATCACTGTGACACCTAATCCCTAACCCTAATTCTAAACCGCTAACCCTAACCGTAACCCTACCTACAACCCTAACACTGACAGTAACCCTTACTTCTAACCGCAACGCTATGCCTAACAAAAACCCTAACCCTTGACCCTAACCCTTCACCCTAACCCCTAAGCCTTATCCTAACCCTTAACCCTAAATCTAATCCTAACCATTAAACCTAACCCTAGCTCTTAAAGCTAACCCAAAACCTTACCCTCACGACTAGACCTAACCCTGACACTAACCTAACACCTAACCCTCACCTGAACCCCTAAAGCTAACCCTGAACTCTATCCCTAACCCTAGCAGTAAACTTTAACCCTAAACCTAAGCCCAACCCGTAACCCTAATCCTATCCTTTTACCCTAAAACTAACCCCTAAACCTAATCCCTATACCTCAAGCTAACTCTAACACCAATCGTAATTCTAACCATACCCCTTCATAAAACACTAACTCCTAACCGCTAACCCTAACACTAACCAAAAACCCTAATCACTAATCCCTAACCCTAACGCTTAACCTTTACCCTAACTGTTAACCCTCACCCTAAATCTTAACACTGACCCTAACCTTAAACTTTAACTCTAAGCCTAACCCTTAACCCTACAGTAAGGAAGACCCTTAATGCTAATGGGATCCCTTATCCCTAACCCTAACACTACAGCTAAAAATAACCCTAAGCTTTGATCCTTAAACCTAACCCCTAACACTTACTTTAACCCCAAACCCTAACCCTAAACGTAAGCATTAAACCGAACCCTATCTCTTAAACCTAACGCTAGCCCTTACCCTAACGCCTAGATCTAACCCTAAATCTAACCTACCGCCTGATCCTAACCTTAAGCCCTAATGCTAACCCTAACCCTGAACCCTAAACCTACCCATAACCCTTAACACTAACCCTATCCGTGAACCTTAAACCTGACCCTAACCATTACCGCACCCAAGCATTTAACCCTGACCCTAACACTAATCCTTAATGATAACCCTAAGACTAAACCCTAACCCTAAGCCCAACACTTAACCCTAATCCTATCTCTTAACCCTAACCCTAACACTAACCCTAATGCTAACCCCTAAACGTAACCCTAACTGTGACCAGTAAACCTAACCCTAACGTCTAACACAAACCATAGCACATAACTCTAACCCTAAAACTAACCCTAACCCGAACCCTAAACCCTAAATCTTAACTTTAACCCTAAGCGTTAACTCTCACGCTAAGATTTAATCCTAACCCTAATCCTAATCTTCAACCCTAAACCTAACACTTAACCCTAACTCTGTACCAAACACTAACCCCTCATCTAAACCCTAACCGTAAACCTCAACCCTAAACCAAAGTGTAACCGGTAAACCTAAGAGTAACCTTTAACCCTAACCCTAATCCCTAACCCTAAGCCCTCACCCTAACACTAAACTTCATCCTTAACGCTAACCAGAATCCTAACCGTAAATCTAATTCTCAGATTTCTTGCTTTCTTAGAGTTTAGTAAGCCTGCAATCCTCCCATGCCATGCGTGAAAGGAGGCTCTACCACTGTGTCCTGCATGAAACCCACGGGCCCATACCCAGAGTATGATAGAGTGGGTTCCCGGGTACAATCCCAGCCCCCTAAACTCCCCCCGCCCGCCTAATGCAGACAGGGCCCGTGCGCTAAGCATAAACAATACCTTTAACAGATAACCCTAACCCTGAACATAACACCCAACCCTGTTCCTATTTCTCCCCTTAACACGTAAACCTCCCCGTGCGCCTAACTTTAACCTCTTATCCTAACGTTAATGCATAACCCATTTCCTGAGAACAACCCCTATCTCATAATTCTAACCCTATCTCCTAGTCATCACTGTGACACCTAATCCCTAACCCTAATTCTAAACCGCTAACACTAATCGTATCCCTACCTACAACCCTAACACTGACAGTAACCCTTACTTCTAAACCCAACGCTATGCCTAACAAAAACCCTAATCCTTCACCCTAACCCTTCACACTAACCCCTAAGCCTTACCCTAACCCTTAACCCTAATCCTAATCCTAACCATTAAACCTAACCCTAGCTCTTAAAGCTAACCCTAAACCTTACCCTCACGACTAGACCTAAACCTGACACTAACCTAACACCTAACATTAACCAGAACCCCTAAAGCTAACCCTGAACCCTATCCCTAACCCCAGCAGTAAACTTTAACCCTAAACCTAAGCCCAACCCGTAACCCTAATCCTATCCTTTTACCCTAAAACTAACCCCTAAACCTAACCCATATACCTCACCCTAACTCTAACCCCAATCCTAATTCTAACCATACCCCTTCATAAAACAATAACTACTAACCGCTAACCCTAACACTAACCAAAAACCCTAATCACTAATCCCTAACCCTAACGCTTAACCTTTACCCTAACCGTTAACCCTCACCCTAAATCTTAACACTGACCCTAACCTTAACCTTTAACTCTAAGCCTAACCCTTAACCCTACAGTAAGGAAGACCCTTAATGCTAATGGGATCCCTTATGCCTAACCCTAACACTACAGCTAAAAATAACCCTAACCTTGGATCCTTACACCTAACCCCTAACACTTACTTTAACCCCAAACCCTAACCCTAATCCTAAGCATGAAACCTAATCCTATCTCTTAACCCTAACGCTAGCCCTTACCCTAACGCCTAGATCTAACCCTAAATCTAACCTACCGCCTAATCCTAACCTTAAGCCCTAATGCTAACACTAACCCTGAACCCTAAACCTAC
>NW_027183068.1:67500-75000 GCF_041146395.1 Eulemur rufifrons | reverse complement strand
CACTAAACCCTAACCCTAAGCCCAACACTTATCCCTAATCCTATCCCTTAACCCTAACCCTAACCCTAATGCTACCCCCTAAACGTAACCCTAACCGTGACCAGTAAACCTAACCCTAACCTCTAACACAAACCATAGCACCTAACTCTAACCCTAAAACTAACCCTAACCCTAACCCTAAACACTAACTCTTAACCTTAACCCTAAGCGTTAACTCTCACGCTAACCTTTAATCGTAACCCTAATCCTAATCTTCAACCCTAAACCTAACACTTAACCCTAACCTTGTACCAAACCCTAACCACTCATCTTAACCCTACCCGTAAACCTCAACCCTAAACCAAAGTGTGACCATTAAACCTAAGAGTAATCTTTAACCCTAACCCTAATCCCTAACCCTAAGCCCTCACCCTAACACTAAACTTCATCCTTAACCCTAACCAGAATCCTAACCCTAAATCTAATTCTCAGACTTCTTGCTTTCTTAGAGTTTAGAAAGCCTGCAATCCTCCCATGCCATGCGTGTAAGGAGGCTCTACCACTGTGTCCTCCATGAAACCCACGGGCCCATACCCAGACTATGATAGAGTGGGTTCCCGGGTACAATCCCAGCCCCCTAAACTCCCCCCGCCCGCCTAATGCAGACAGGGCCCGTGCGCTAAGCATAAACAATACCTTTAACAGATAACCCTAACCCTGAACATAACACCCAACCCTGTTCCTATTTCTCCCCTTAACACGTAAACCTCACCGTGCGCCTAACTTTAACCTCTTATCCTAACGTTAATGCATAACCCATTTCCTGAGAACAACCCCTATCCCATAATTCTAACCCTATCTCCTAGTCATCACTGTGACACCTAATCCCTAACCCTAATTCTAAACCGCTAACCCTAACCGTTACCCTACCTACAACCCTAACACTGACAGTAACCCTTACTTCTAACCCCAACGCTATGCCTAACAAGAACCCTAACCCTTCACCCTAACCCCTAAGCCTTACCCTAACCCTTAACCCTAATCCTAATCCTAACCATTAAACCTAACCCTAGCTCTTAAAGCTAACCCTAAACCTTACCCTCATGACTAGACCTAACCCTGACACTAACCTAACACCTAACCCTAACCAGAACCCCTAAAGCTAACCCTGAACCCTATCCCTAACCCCAGCAGTAAACTTTAACCCTAAACCTAAGCCCAACCCGTAACCCTAATCCTATCATTTTACCCTAAAACTAACCCCTAAACCTAACCCCTATACCTCACCCTAACTCTAACCCCAATCCTAATTCTAACCATACCCCTTCATAAAACACTAAGTCCTAACCGCTAACACTAACACTAACCAAAAACCCTAATCAATAATCCCTAACCCTAACGCTTAACCTTTACCCTAACCGTTAACCCTCACCCTAAATCTTAACACTGACCCTAACCTTAACCTTTAACTCTAAGCCTAACCCTTAATGCTACAGGAAGGAAGACCCTTAATGCTAATGGGATCCCATATCCCTAACCCTAACACTACAGCTAAAAATAACCCTAACCTTCGATCCTTAAACCTAACCCCTAACACGTACTTTAACCCCAAACCCTAACCCTAATCCTAAGCATTAAACCTAACCCTATCTCTTAACCCTAACGCTATCCCTTACCCTAACGCCTAGATCTAACCCTAAATCTAACCTACCGCCTAATCTTAACCTTAAGCACTAATGCTAACACTAACCCTGAACCCTATACCTACCCGTAATCCTTAACACTAACCCTATCCGTGAACCTTAACCCTGACCCTAACCATTACCCGCACCCAAACCTTTAACCCTGACCCTATCCCTAATCCTTAATGCTAACCCTAACACTAAACCCTAACCCTAACCCAACACTTATCCCTTATCCTATCCCTTAAACCTAACCCTAACCCTAATGCTACCCCCTAAACGTAACCCTAACCGTGACCAGTAAACCTAACCCTAACCTCTAACACAAACCATAGCACATAACTCTAACCCTAAAACTAACCCTAACACTAAACCTAACCCTAATCCCTAACTTTTAACCTTAACCCTAAGCGTTAACTCTCACGCTAACCTTTAATTCTAACCCTAATCCTAATCTTCAACCCTAAACCTAACACTTAACCCTAACCCTGTACCAAACCCTAACCACTCATCTTAACCCTAACCGTAAACCTCAACCCTAAACCAAAGTGTAACCGTTAAACCTAAGAGTAACCTTAAACCCTAACCCTAATCCCTAACCCTAAGCCCTCACCCTAACACTAAACTTCATCCTTAACCCTAACCAGAATCCTAACCCTAAATCTAATTCTGAGACTTCTTGCTTTCTTAGAGTTTAGAAAGCCTGCAATCCTCCCATGCCATGCGTGAAAGGAGGCTCTACCACTGTGTCCTGCATGAAACCCACGGGCCCATACCCAGAGTATGATAGAGTGGGTTCCCGGGTACAATCCCAGCCCCCTAAACTCCCCCCGCCCGCCTAATGCAGACAGGGCCCGTGCGCTAAGCATAAACAATACCTTTAACAGATAACCCTAACCCTGAACATAACACCCAACCCTGTTCCTATTTCTCCCCTTAACACGTAAACCTCACCGTGCGCCTAACTTTAACCTCTTATCCTAACGTTAATGCATAACCCATTTCCTGAGAACAACCCCTATCCCATAATTCTAACCCTATCTCCTAGTCATCACTGTGACACCTAATCCCTAACCCTAATTCTAAACCGCTAACCCTAACCGTAACCCTACCTACAACCCTAACACTGACAGTAACCCTTACTTCTAACCCCAACGCTATGCCTAACAAAACCCTAACCCTTGACCCTAACACTTCACCCTAACCCCTAAGCCTTACCCTAACCCTTAACCCTAATCCTAATCCTAACCATTAAACCTAACCCTAGCTCTTAAAGCTAACCCTAAACCTTACCCTCACGACTAGACCTAACCCTGACACTAACCTAACACCTAACACTAACCAGAACCCCTAAAGCTAACCCTGAACCCTATCCCTAACCCCAGCAGTAAACTTTAACCCTAAACCTAAGCCCAACCCGTAACCCTAATCCTATCCTTTTACCCTAAAACTAACCCCTAAACCTAAGCCCTAAACCAAACCCCTATACCTCACCCTAACTCTAACCCCAATCCTAATTCTAACCATACCCCTTCATAAAACACTAACTCCTAACCGCTAACCCTAACACTAACCAAAAACCCTAATCACTAATCCCTAACCCTAACGCTTAACCTTTACCCTAACCGTTAACCCTCACCCTAAATCTTAACACTGACCCTAACCTTAACCTTTAACTCTAAGCCTAACCCTTAACCCTACAGTAAGGAAGACCCTTAATGCTAATGGGATCCCTTATCCCTAACCCTAACACTACAGCTAAAAAGAACCCTAACCTTGGATCCTTAAACCTAACCCCTAACACTTACTTTAACCCCAAACCCTAACCCTAATCCTAAGCATTAAACCTAATCCTATCTCTGAACCCTAACGCTAGCCCTTACCCTAACGCCTAGATCTAACCCTAAATCGAACCTACCGCCTAATCCTAACCTTAAGCCCTAATGCTAACTCAAACCCTGAACCCTAAAGCTACCCGTAACCCTTAACACTAAACCTATTCGTCAACCTTAACCCTGACCCTAACCATTACCCGCACCCAAGCATTTAACCCTGACCCTAACCCCAATCCTTAATGATAACCCTAACACTAAACCCTAACCCTAAGCCCAACACTTAACCCTAATCCTTTCCCTTAACCCTAACCCTAATGCTAACCCCTAAACGTAACCCTAACCATGACCAGTAAACCTAACCCTCACCTCTAACACAAACCATAGCACATAACTCTAACCCTAAAACTAACCCTAACACTAAACCCTAACTCTTAACCTTAACCCTAAGCGTTAACTCTCACGCTAACCTTTAATCCTAACCCTAATCCTAATCTTCAACCCTAAACCTAACACTTAGCCCTAACCCTGTACCTAACCCTAACTCCTCATCTTAACCCTAACCGTAAACCTCAACCCGAAACCAAAGTGTAACCGTTAAAGCTAAGAGTAACCTTTAACCCTAACCCTAATCCCTAACCCTAAGCCCTCACCCTAACACTAAACTTCATCCATAACCCTAACCATAATCCTAACCCTAAATCTAATTCTCAGACTTCTTGCTTTCTTAGAGTTTAGAAAGCCTGCAATCCTCCCATGCCATGCGTGAAAGGAGGCTCTACCACTGTGTCCTGCATGAAACCCACGGGCCCATACCCAGAGTATGATAGAGTGGGTTCCCGGGTACAATCCCAGCCCCCTAAACTCCCCCCGCCCGCCTAATGCAGACAGGGCCCCTGCGCTAAGCATAAACAATACCTTTAACAGATAACCCTAACCCTGAACATAACACCCAACCCTGTTCCTATTTCTCCCCTTAACACGTAAACCTCACCGTGCGCCTAACTTTAACCTCTTATCCTAACGTTAATGCATAACCCATTTCCTGAGAACAACCCCTATCCCATAATTCTAACCCTATCTCCTAGTCATCACTGTGACACCTAATCCCTAACCCTAATTCTAAACTGCTAACCCTAACCGTAACCCTACCTACAACCCTAACACTGACAGTAACCCTTACTTCTAACCCCAACGCTATGCCTAACAAAAACCCTAACCCTTGACCCTAACCCTTCACCCTAACCCCAAAGCCTTACCCTAACCCTTAACCCTAATGCTAATCCTAACCATTAAACCTAACCCTAGCTCTTAAAGCTAACCCTAAACCTTACCCTCACGACTAGACCGAACCCTGACACTAACCTAACACCTAACCCTAACCAGAACCCCTAAAGCTAACCCTGAACCCTCTCCTTAACCCTAGCAGTAAACATTAACCCTAAACCTAAGCCCAACCCGTAACCCTAATACTATCCTTTTACCCTAAAAGTAACCCCTAAACCTAACCCCTATACCTCACCCTAACTCTAAACCCAATCCTAATTCTAACCATACCCCTTCATAAAACACTAACTCCTAACCGCTAACCCTAACACTAACCAGAAATCCTAATCACTAATCCCTAACCCTAACGCTTAACCTTTACCCTAACCGTTAACCCTCACCCTAAATCTTAACACTGACCCTAACCTTCACCTTTAACTCTAAGCCTAACCCTTAACCCTACAGTAAGGAAGACCCTTAATGCTAATGGGATCCCTTATCCCTAAACCTAACACTACAGCTAAAAATAACCCTAACCTTTGATCCTTAAACCTAACCCCTAACACGTACTTTAACCCCAAACCATAACCTTACACCTAAGCATTAAACCTAACCCTATCTCTTAACCCTAACGCTAGCCCTTACCCTAACGCCTAGATCTAACCCTAAATCTAACCTACCGCCTAATCCTAACCTTAAGCCCTAATGCTAACTCTAACCCTGAACCCTAAACCTACCCGTAACCCTTAACACTAACCCTATCCGTGAACCTTAACCCTGACCCTAACCATTACCCGCACCCAAGCATTTAACCCTGACCCTAACCCTAATCCTTAATGATAATCCTAACACTAAACCCTAACCCTAAGCCCAACACTTAACCCTAATCCTATCCCTTAACCCTAACCCTAATGCTAACCCCTAAACGTAACCCTAACCGTGACCAGTAAACCTAACCCTAACCTCTAACACAAATCATAGCACATAACTCTAACCCTAAAACTAACCCTAACACTAACCCTAACCATAAACCCTAACTCTTAACCTTAACCCTAAGCGTTAACTCTCACGCTAACCTTTAATCCTAACCCTAATCCTAATCTTCAACCCTAAACCTAACACTTAACCCTAACCCTGTACCAAACCCTAACCCCTCATCTTAACCCTAACCGTAAACCTCAACCCTAAACCAAAGTGTAACCTTTAAACCTAAGAGTAATCTTTAACCCTAACCCTAATCCCTAACCCTAAGCCCTCACCCTAACACTAAACTTCATCCTTAACCCTAACCATAATCCAACCCTAAATCTCATTCTCAGACTTCTTGCTTTCTTAGAGTTTAGAAAGCCTGCAATCCTCCCATGCCATGCGTGAAAGGAGGCTCTACCACTGTGTCCTGCATGAAACACACGGGCCCATACCCAGAGTATGATAGAGTGGGTTCCCGGGTACAATCCCAGCCCCGTAAACTCCCCCCGCCCGCCTAATGCAGACAGGGCCCGTGCGCTAAGCATAAACAATACCTTTAACAGATAACCCTAACCCTGAACATAACACCCAACCCTGTTCCTATTTCTCCCCTTAACACGTAAACCTCACCGTGCGCCTAACTTTAACCTCTTATCCTAACGTTAATGCATAACCCATTTCCTGAGAACAACCCCTATCCCATAATTCTAACCCTATCTCCTAGTCATCACTGTGACACCTAATCCCTAACCCTAATTCTAAACCGCTAACCCCAACCGTAACCCTACCTACAACCCTAACACTGACAGTAACCCTTACTTCCAACCCCAACGCTATGCCTAACAAAAACCCTAACCCTAACCCTAACCCTAACGCTAGCCCTTACCCTAACGCCTAGATCTAACCCTAAATATAACCTACCGCCTAATCCTAACCTTAAGCCCTAATGGTAACTCTAACCCTGAACCCTAAACCTACCCGTAACCCTTAACATTAACCCTATCCGTGAATCTTAACCCTGACCCTAACTATTACCCGCACCCAAGCATTTAACCCTGACCCTAACCCTAATCCTTAATGATAACCCTAACACTAAACCCTCACCCTAAGCCCAACACTTAACCCTAATCCTATCCCTTAACCCTAACCCTAAACTAACCCTAACCCTAACCCTAACCCCTAACCCTAACCCTAACCCCTAACCCTAAACCCTAAACCTAACCCTAGCCCTAACCCTAACCTCTAACCATAACCCCTAACCCTAACCCTAACCCTAACCCCTAACCCTAACCCTAACGCCAAACCCTAACCCTAACCCTAACCCCTACCCTAAACCCTAACCCTAAACCTAATCCCTAACCCTAACCCTAACCCCTAAACCTAACCCCTAACCCGAAACCTGACACTAACCCTAACCCTAACCCTAACCCCTAACCCTAACCCTAACCCCTAACCCTAACCCTAATCCCAAACACTAACCCTAACCCTAACCCCTAACCCTAACCCTAACCCCTAACCCTAACCCCTAACCCTAACCCTAACCCTACCCTAAACCTAACCCCTAACACTAACCCTAACCCCTAACCCTAACCCTAACCCCTAACCCTAACCCTAACCCTAGCCTCTAACTCTAACCCCTAACCCAAACCCCAACCCTAACCCTAAACCTAACCATAACCCTAACCAATAACCCTAACCCCTAACCTTAACCCCTAACCCTAACCCTAACCATAACCCCTAACCCTAACCCTAACCCCTAACCCCTACCCCTA
>NW_027183068.1:55000-57500 GCF_041146395.1 Eulemur rufifrons | reverse complement strand
CTTCATCCTTAACCCTAACCATAATCCAACCCTAAATCTCATTCTCAGACTTCTTGCTTTCTTAGAGTTTAGAAAGCCTGCAATCCTCCCATGCCATGCGTGAAAGGAGGCTCTACCACTGTGTCCTGCATGAAACCCACGGGCCCATACCCAGAGTATGATAGAGTGGGTTCCCGGGTACAATCCCAGCCCGATAAACTCCCTCCGCCCGCCTAATGCAGACAGGGCCCGTGAGCTAAGCATAAACAATACCTTTAACAGATAACCCTAACCCTGAACATAACACCCAACCCTGTTCCTATTTCTCCCCTTAACACGTAAACCTCACCGTGCGCCTAACTTTAACCTCTTATCCTAACGTTAATGCATAACCCATTTCTTGAGAACAACCCCTATCCCATAATTCTAACCCTATCTCCTAGTCATCACTGTGACACCTAATCCCTAACCCTAATTCTAAACCGCTAACCCTAACCGTAACCCTACCTACAACCCTAACACTGACAGTAACCCTTACTTCTAACCCCAACGCTATGCCTAACAAAAACCCTAACCCCTGACCCTAACCCTTCATCCTAACACCTAAGCCTTACCCTAAACCTTAACCCTAATCCTAATCCTAACCATTAAACCTAACCCTAGCTCTTAAAGCTAACCCTAAACCTTACCCTCACGACTAGACCTAACCCTGACACTAACCTAACACCTAACCCTAACCAGAACCCCTAAAGCTAACCCTGAACCCTATCCCTAACCCTAGCAGTAAACTTTAACCCTAAACCTAAGCCCAACCCGTAACCCTAACCCTATCCTTTTACCCTAAAACTAAGCCCTAAACCTAACCCCTACACCTCACGCTAACTCTAACCCCAATCCTAATTCTAACCATACCCCTTCATAAAACACTAACTCCTAACCGCTAACCCTAACACTAACCAAAAACCCTAATCACTAATCCCTAACCCTAACGCTTAACCTTTACCCTAACTGTTAACCCTCACCCTAAATCTTAACACTGACCCTAACCTTAACCTTTAACTCTAAGCCTAACCCTTAATCCTACAGTAAGGAAGACCCTTAATGCTAATGGGATCCCTTATCCGTAACCCTAACACTACAGCTGAAAATAACACTAACCTTTGAATCTGAAACCTAACCCATAACACTTACTTTAACCACAAACCCTAACCCTAATCCTAAGCATTAAACCTAACCCTATCTCTTAACCCTAACGCTAGCCCTTACGCTAACGCCTAGATCTAACCCTAAATCTAACCTACCGCCTGATCCTAACCTTAAGCCCTAATGCTAACTCTAACCCTGAACCCTAAACCTACCCATAACCCTTAACACTAACTCTATCCGTGAACCTTAACCCTGACCCTAACCATTACCCGCACCCAAGCATTTAACCCTGACTCTAACCCTAATTCTTAATGCTAACCCTAAGACTAAACGCTAACCCTAAGCCCAAAACTTAACCCTAATCCTATCCCTTAACCCTAACCCTAACCCTAATGCTAACCCCTAAACGTAACCCTATCCGTGCCCAGTAAACCTAACCCTAACCTCTAACACAAATCATAGCACATAACTCTAACCCTAAAACTAACCCTAACCCTAACCCTAACCATAAACCCTAACTCTTAACCTTAACCCTAAGCGTTAACTCTCACGCTAACCTTTAATCCTAACCCTAATCCTAATCTTCAACCCTAAACCTAACACTTAACCCTAACCCTGTACCAAACCCTAACCGCTCATCTTAACCCTAACCGTAAACCTCAACCCTAAACCAAAGTGTAACCGTTAAACCTAAGAGTAATCTTTAACCCTAACCCTAATCCCTAACCCTAAGCCCTCACCCTAACACTAAACTTCATCCTTAACCCTAACCATAATCCTAACCCTAAATCTAATTCTCAGACTTCTTGCTTTCTTAGAGTTTAGAAAGCCTGCAATCCTCCCATGCCATGCGTGAAAGGAGGCTCTACCACTGTGTCCTGCATGAAACCCACGGGCCCATACCCAGAGTATGATAGAGTGGGTTCCCGGGTACAATCCCAGCCCCCTAAACTCCCCCCGCCCGCCTAATGCAGACAGGGCCCGTGCGCTAAGCATAAACAATACCTTTAACAGATAACCCTAACCCTGAACATAACACCCAACCCTGTTCCTATTTCTCCCCTTAACACGTAAACCTCACCGTGCGCCTAACTTTAACCTCTTATCCTAACGTTAATGCATAACCCATTTCCTGAGAACAACCCCTATCCCATAATTCTAACCCTATCTCCTAGTCATCACTGTGACACCTAATCCCTAACCCTAATTCTAAACCGCTAACCCTAACCGTAACCCTACCTACAACCCTAACACTGACAATAACCCTTACTTCTAACCCCAACGTTATGCCTAACAAAAACCCTAACCCTTGACCCTAACCCTTCACCCTAACCCCTAAGCCTTACCCTAACCCTTAACCCTAATCCTAATCCTA
>NW_027183068.1:32500-40000 GCF_041146395.1 Eulemur rufifrons | reverse complement strand
CCCTTATCCCTAACCCTAACACTACAGCTAAAAATAACCCTAACCTTTGATCCTTAAACCTAACCCCTAACACTTACTTTAACCCCAAACCCTAACCCTAATCCTAAGCATTAAACCTAACCCTATCTCTTAACCCTAACGCTAGCCCTTACCCTAACGCCTAGATCTACCCCTAAATCTAACCTACCGCCTAATCCTAACATTAAGCTCTATTAATAACTCTAACCCTGAACCCTAAACCTACCCGTAACCCTTAACACTAACCCTATCCGTGAACCTTAACCCTGACCCTAACCATTACCCGCAACCAAGCATTTAACCCTGACCCTACCCCTAATCCTAAATGATAACCCTAACACTTAACCCTAACCCTAAGCCCAACACTTATCACTAATCCTATCCCTTAACCCTAACCATAAGCCTAACCCTAATGCTAACCCCTAAACCTAACCCTAGCCGTGACCAGTAAACCTAACCCTAACCTCTAACACAAACCATAGCACATAACTCTAACTCTAAAACTAACCCTAACCCTAACCCTAAACCCTAACTCTTAACCTTAACCCTAAGCGTTAACTTTCACGCTAACCTTTAATCCTAACCCTAATCCTAATCTTCAACCCTAAACCTAACACATAACCCTAACCCTGTACCAAACCCTAACCCCTCATCTTAACCCTAACCGTAAACCTCAACCCTAAACCAAAGTGTAACCGTTAAACCTAAGGGTAACCTTTAACCCTAACCCTAATCCCTAACCCTAAGCCCTCACTCTAACACTAAACTTCATCCTTAACCCTAACCATAATCCTAACCCTAAATCTAATTCTCAGACTTCTTGCTTTCTTAGAGTTTAGAAAGCCTGCAATCCTCCCATGCCATGCGTGAAAGGAGGCTCTACCACTGCGTCCTGCATGAAACCCACGGGCCCATACCCAGAGTATGATAGAGTGGGTTCCCGGGTACAATCCCAGCCCCCTAAACTCCCCCCGCCCGCCCAATGCAGACAGGGCCCGTGCGCTAAGCATAAACAATACCTTTAACAGATAACCCTAACCCTGAACATAACACCCAACCCTGTTCCTGTTTCTCTCCTTAACACGTAAACCTCACCGTGCGCCTAATTTTAACCTCTTATCCTAACGTTAATGCATAACCCATTTCCTGAGAACAACCCCTATCCCATAATTCTAACCCTATCTCCTAGTCATCACTGTGACACCTAATCCCTAACCCTAATTCTAAACTGCTAACCCTAACCGTAACCCTACCTACAACCCTAACACTGACAGTAACCCTTACTTCTAACCCCAACGCTATGCCTAACAAAAACCCTAACCCTTGACCCTAACCCTTCACCCTAACCCCTAAGCCTTACCCTAACCCTTAACCCTAATCCTAATCCTAACCATTAAACCTAACCCTAGCTCTTAAAGCTAACCCTAAACCTTACCCTCACGACTAGACCTAACCCTGACACTAACCTAACACCTGACCCTAACCAGACCCCTAAAGCTAACCCTGAACCCTATCCCTAACCCTAGCAGTAAACTTTAACCCTAAACCTAAGGCCAACCCGTAACCCTAATCCTATCCTTTTACCCTAAACCTAACCCCTATACCTCACCCTAACTCTAACCCCAATCCTAATTCTAACCATACCCCTTCATAAAACACTAACTCCTAACCGCTAACCCTAACACTAACCAAAAACCCTAATCACTAATCCCTAACCCTAACGCTTAACCTTTACCCTAACCGTTAACCCTACCCCAAATCTTAACACTGACCCTAACCTTAACCTTTAACTCTAAGCCTAACCCTTAACCCTACAGTAAGGAAGACCCTTAATGCTAATGGGATCCTTATCCCTAACCCTAACACTACAGCTAAAAATAACCCTAACCTTTGATCCTTAAACCTAACCCCTAACACTTACTTTAACCCCAAACCCTAACCCTAATCCTAAGCATTAAACCTAACCCTATCTCTTAACCCTAACGCTAGCCCTTACCCTAACGCCTAGATCTAACCCTAAATCTAACCTACCGCCTAATCCTAACCTTAAGCCCTAATGCTAACTCTAACCCTGAACCCTAAACCTACCCGTGACCCTTAACACTAACCCTATCCGTGAACCTTAACCCTGACCCTAACCATTACCCGCACCAAAGCATTTAACCCTGACCCTACCCCTAATCCTTAATGATAACCCTAACACTAAACCCTAACCCTAAGCCCAACACTTATCCCTAATCCTATCCCTGAACCCTAACCCTAATGCTAACCCCTAAACGTAACCCTCACCGTGACCAGTAAATCTAACCCTAACCTCTAACACAAACCATAGCACTAAACTAACTGAAACTAACCCTATCCCTAAACCTAACCCTAAACCCTAACTCTTAACCTTAACCCTAAGCGTTAACTCTCACGCTAACCTTTAATCCTAACCCTAATCCTAATCTTCAACACTAAACCTAACACTTAACCCTAACCCTGTACCATAACCTAACCCCTCATCTTAAACCTAATCGTAAACCTCAACCCTAAACCAAAGTGTAACCGTTAAACCTAAGAGTAACCTTTAACCCTAACCCTAATACCTAAGCCTAAGCCCTCACCCCAGCACTAAACTTCATCCTTAACCCTAACCATAATCCAACCCTAAATCTAATTCTCAGACTTCTTGCTTTCTTAGAGTTTAGAAAGCCTGCCATCCTCCCATGCCATGGGTGAAAGGAGTCTCTACCACTGTGTCCTGCATGAAACCCACGGGCCCATACCCAGAGTATGATAGAGTGGGTTCCCGGGTACAATCCCAGCCCCCTAAACTCCCCCCGCCCGCCTAATGCAGACCGGGCCCGTGCACTAAGCATAAACAATAACTTTAACAGATAACCCTAACCCTGAACATAACACCCAACCCTGTTCCTATTTCTCCCCTTAACACGTAAACCTCCCCGTGCGCCTAACTTTAACCTCTTATCCTAACGTTAATGCATAACCCATTTCCTGAGAACAACCGCTATCCCATAATTCTAACCCTATCTCCTAGTCATCACTGTGACACCTAATACCTAACCCTAATTCTAAACCGCTAACCCTAACCGTAACCCTACCTACAACCCTAACACTGACAGTAACCCTTACTTCTAACCCCAACGCTATGCCTAAAAAAACCCTAACCCTTGACCCTAACCCTTCACCCTAACCCCTAAGCCTTACCCTAACCCTTAACCCTAATCCTAATCCTAACCATTGAACCTAACTCTAGCTCTTAAAGCTAACCCTAAACCTTACCCTCACGACTAGACCTAACCCTGACACTAACCTAACACCTAACCTAACCAGAACCCCTAAAGGTAACCCTGAACCCTATCCCTAACCCTAGCAGTAAACTTTAACCCTAAACCTAAGCCCAACCCCTAACCCTAATCCTATCCTTTTACCCTAAAACTAACCCCTAAACCTAACCCCTTTACCTCACCCTAACTCTAACCCCAATCCTAATTCTAACCATACCCCTTCATAAAACACTAACTCCTAACCGCTAACCCTAACACTAACCAAAAACCCTAATCACTAATCCCTAACCCTAACGCTTAACCTTTACCCTAACCGTTAACCCTCACCCTAAATCTTAACACTGACCCTAACCTTAACCTTTAACTCTAAGCCTAACCCTTAACCCTACAGTAAGGAAGACCCTTAATGCTAATGGGATCCCTTATCCCTAACCCTAACACTACACCTAAAAATAACCCTAACCTTGGATCCTGAAACATAACCCCTAACACTTACTTTAACCCCAAACCCTAACCCTAATCCTAAGCATTAAACCTAACCCTATCTCTTAACCCTAACGCTAGCCCTTACCCTAATGCCTAGATCTAACCCTAAATCGAACCTACCGCCTAATCCTAACCTTAAGCCCTAATGCTAACTCTAACCCTGAACCCTAAACCTACCCGTAACGCTTAACACTAACCCTATCCGTGAACCTTAACCCTGACCCTAACCATTACCCGCACCGAAGCATTTAACCCTGACCCTAACCCTAATCCTTAATGATAACCCTAACACTAAACCCTCACCCTACTCCCAACACTTAACCCTAATCCTATCCCTTAACCCTAACCCTAATGCTAACCCCTAAACGTAACCCTCACCGTGACCAGTAAACCTAACCCTAACCTCTAACACAAACCATAGCACATAACTCTAACCCTAAAACGAACCCTAAACCTAACCCTAAACCCTAACTCTTAAGCTTAACACTAAGCGTTAACTCTCACGCTAACCTTTAATACTAACCCTAACCCTAATCTTCAACCCTAAACCTAACACTTAACCCTAACCCTGTACCAAACCCTAACCCCTCATCTTAACCCTAACCGTAAACCTCAACCCTATACCAAAGTGTAACCGTTAAACCTAAGAGTAACCTTTAACCCTAACCCTAAGCCCTAACCCTAAGCCCTCACCCTAACACTAAACTTCATCCTTAACCCTAACCATAATCCTAACCCTAAATCTAATTCTCAGACTTCTTGCTTTCTTAGAGTTTAGAAAGCCTGCAATCCTCCCATGTCATGCGTGAAAGGAGGCTCTACCACTGTGTGCTGCATGAAACCCACGGGCCCATACCCAGAGTATGATAGAGTGGGTTCCCGGGTACAATCCCAGCCCCCTAAACTCCCCCCGCCCGCCTAATGCAGACAGGGCCCGTGCGCTAAGCATAAACAATACCTTTAACAGATAACCCTAACCCTGAACATAACACCCAACCCTGTTCCTATTTCTCCCCTTAACACGTAAACCTCACCGTGCGCCTAACTTTAACCTCTTATCCTAACGTTAATGCATAACCCATTTCCTGAGAACAACCCCTATCCCCTAATTCTAACCCTATCTCCTAGTCATCACTGTGACACCTAATCCCTAACCCTAATTCTAAACCGCTAACCCTAACCGTAACCCTACCTACAACCCTAACACTGACAGTAACCCTTACTTCTAACCCCAACGCTATGCCTAACAAAAACCCTAACCCTGCACCCTAACCCCTAAGCCTTACCCAAACCCTTAACCCTAATCCTAATCCTAACCATTAAACCTAACCCTAGATCTTAAAGATAACCCTGAACCTTGCCCTCACGACTAGACCTAACCCTGACACTAACCTAACACCTAACCCTAAGCAGAACCCCTAAAGCTAAGCCTGAACCCTATCCCTAACCCTAGCAGTAAACTTTAACCCTAAACCTAAGTCCAACCCGTAACCCTAATCCTATCCTTTTACCCTAAAACTAACCCCTAAACCTAACCCCTATACCTCACCCTAACTCTAACCCCAATCCTAATTCTAACCATACCCCTTCATAAAACACTAACTCCTAACCGCTAACCCTAACACTAACCAAAAACCCTAATCACTAATCCCTAACCCTAACGCTTAACCTTTACCCTAACCGTTAACCCTCACCCTAAATCTTAACACTGACCCTAACCTTAACCTTTAACTCTAAGCCTAACCCTTAACCCTACAGTAAGGAAGACCCTTAATGCTAATGGGATCCCTTTTCCGTAACCCTAACACTACAGCTAAAAATAACAGTAACCTTTCATCCTTAAACCTAACCCCTAACACTTACTTTAACCACAAACCCTAACCCTAATCCTAAGCATTAAACCTAACCCTATCTCTTAACCCTAACGCTAGCCCTTACCCGAACGCCTAGATCTAACCCTAAATCGAACCTACCGCCTAATCCTAACCTTAAGCCCTAATGCTAACTCTAACCCTGAACCCTAAACCTACCCGTAACCCTTAACACTAACCCTATCCGTGAACCTTAACCCTGACCCTAACCATTACCCGAACCCAGGCATTTAACCCTGACCCTACCCCTAGTCCTTAATGATAAACCTAACACTAAACCCTAACCCTAAGGCCAACACTTAACCGTAATCCTATCCCTTAACCCTAACCCTAACCCTAACCCTAATGCTAACCCCTAAACGTAACCCTAACCGTCACCAGTAAACCTAAACCTAACCTCTAACACAAACCATAGCACATAACTCTAACCCTAAAACTAACCCTAACCCTAAACCTAACCCTAAACCCTAACTCTTAACCTTAACCCTAAGCGTTAACTCTCACGCTATCCTATAATCCTAACCCTAATCCTAATCTTCAACCCTAAACCTTACACTTAACCCTAACCCTGTACCAAACCCTAACCCCTGATCTTAACCCTAACTGTAAACCTCAACCCTAAACCAAAGTGTAACCGTTAAACCTAAGAGTAACCTTTAACCCTAACCCTAATCCCTAACCCTAAGCCCTCACCCTAACACTAAACTTCATTCTTAACCCTAACCATAATCCTAACCCAAAATCTAATTCTCAGACTTCTTGCTTTCTTAGAGTTTAGAAAGCCTGCGATCCTCCCATGCCATGCGTGAAAGGAGGCTCTACCACTGTGTCCTGTATGAAACCCACGGGCCCATACCCAGAGTATGATAGAGTGGGTTCCCGGGTACAATCCCAGCCCCCAAAACTCCCCCCCGCCCGCCTAATGCAGACAGGGCCCGTGCGCTAAGCATAAACAATACCTTTAACAGATAACCCTAACCCTGAACATAACACCCAAACCTGTTCCTATTTCTCCCCTTAACACGTAAACTTCACCGTGCGCCTAACTTTAACCTCTTATCCTAACGTTAATGCATAACCCATTTCCTGAGAACAACCCCTATCCCATAATTCTAACCCTATCTCCTAGTCATCACTGTGACACCTAATCCCTAACCCTAATTCCAAACCGCTAACCCTAACCGTAACCCTACCTACAACCCTAACACTGACAGTAACCCTTACTTCTAACCCCAACGCTATGCCTAACAAAAACCCTAACCCTTGACCCTAACCCTTCACCCTAACCCCTAAGACTTACCCTAACCCTTAACCCTAATCCTAATCCTAACCATTAAACCTAACCCTAGCTCTTAAAGCTAACCCTAAACCTTACCCTCACGACTAGACCTAACCCTGACACTATCCTAACACTTAACCCTCACCAGAACCCCTAAAGCTAACCCTGAAACCTATCCCTAACCCTAGCAGTAAACTTTAACCCTAAACCTAAGCCCAACCCATAACCCTAATCCTATCCTTTTACCCTAAAACTAACCCCTAAACCTAACCCCTATACCTCACCCTAACTCTAACACCAATCCTAATTCTAACCATACCCCTTCATAAAACACTAACTCCTAACGGCTAACCCTAACACTAACCAAAAAGCCTAATCACTAATCCCTAACCCTAACGCTTAACCTTTACCCTAACTGTTAACCCTCACTCTAAATCTCAACACTGACCCTAACCTTAACCTTTAACTCTAAGCCTAACCCTTAACCCTACAGTAAGGAAGACCCTTAATGCTAATGGGATCCCTTATCCCTAACCCTAACACTACAGCTAAAAAT
>NW_027183068.1:7500-12500 GCF_041146395.1 Eulemur rufifrons | reverse complement strand
TAACACTACAGCTAAAAATAACCCTAACCTTTGATCCTTAAACCTAACCCCTAACACTTACTTTAACCCCAAACCCTAACCCTAATCCTAAGCATTAAACCTAACCCTATCTCTTAACCCTAATGCTAGCCCTTACCCTAAAGCCTAGATCTAACCCTAAATCTAACCTACCGCCTAATCCTAACCTTAAGCCCTAACGCTAACTCTAACCCTGAACCCTAAACCTACACGTAACCCTTAACACTAACCCTAGCCGTGAACCTTAACCCTGACCCTAACCATTACCCGCACCCAAGCATTTACCCCTGACCCTACCCCTAATCCTTAATGATAACCCTAACACTAAACCCTAACCCTAAGCCCAACACTTATCCCTAATCCTATCCCTTAACCCTAACCATAAGCCTAACCCTAATGCTACCCCCTAAACCTAACCCTAGCCGTGACCAGTAAACCTAACCCTAACCTCTAACACAAACCATAGCACATAACTCTAACTCTAAAACTAACCCTAACCCTAACCTTAAACCCTAACTCTTAACCTTAACCCTAAGCGTTAACTCTCACGCTAACCTTTAATCCTAACCCTAATCCTAATCTTCAACCCTAAACCTAACACATAACCCTAACCCTGTACCAACCCTAACCCCTCATCTTAACCCTAACCGTAAACCTCAACCCTAAACCAAAGTGTAACCGTTAAACCTAAGGGTAACCTTTAACCCTAACCCTAATCCCTAACCCTAAGCCCTCACCCTAACACTAAACTTCATCCTTAACCCTAACCAGAATCCTAAACCTAAATCTAATTCTCAGACTTCTTGCTTTCTTAGAGTTTAGAAAGCCTGCATTCCTACCATGACATGCGTGAAAGGAGGCTCTACCACTGCGTCCTGCATGAAACCCACGGGCCCATACCCAGAGTATGATAGAGTGGGTTCCCGGGTACAATCCCAGCCCTCTAAACTCCCCCCGACCGCCCAATGCAGACAGGGCCCGTGCGCTAAGCATAAACAATACCTTTAACAGATAACCCTAATCCTGAACATAACACCCAACCCTGTTCCTATTTCTCCCCTTAACACGTAAACCTCACCGTGCGCATAACTTTAACCTCTTATCCTAACGTTAATGCATAACCCATTTCCTGAGAACAACCCCTATCCCATAATTCTAACCCTATCTCCTAGTCATCACTGTGACACCTAATCCCTAACCCTAATTCTAAACCGCTAACCCTAACCGTAACCCTACCTACAACCCTAACACTGACAGTAACCCTTACTTCTAACCCCAACGCTATGCCTAACAAAAACCCTAACCCTTGACCCTAACCCTTCACCCTAACCCCTAAGCCTTACCCTAACCCTTAACCCTAATCCTAATCCTAACCATTAAACCTAACCCTAAATCTTAAAGCTAACCCTAAATCTTACCCTCACGACTAGACGTAACCGTGACACTAACCTAACACCTGACCCTAACCAGACCCCTAAAGCTAACCCTGAACCCTATCCCTAACCCTAGCAGTAAACTTTAACCCTAAACTTAAGCCCAACCCGTAACCCTAATCCTATCCTTTTACCCTAAAACTAACCCCTATACCTCACCCTAACTCTAACCCCAATCCTAATTCTAACCATACCCCTTCATAAAACACTAACTCCTAACCGCTAACACTAACACTAACCAAAAACCCTAATCACTAATCCCTAACCCTAACGCTTAACCTTTACCCTAACCGTTAACCCTCACCCTAAATCTTAACACTGACCCTAACCTTAACCTTTAACTCTAAGCCTAACCCATAACCCTACAGTAAGGAAGACCCTTAATGCTAATGGGATCCCTTTTCCATAACCCTAACACTACAGCTAAAAATAACAGTAACCTTTCATCCTTAAACCTAACCCCTAACACTTACTTTAACCCCAAACCCTAACCCTAATCCTAAGCATTAAACCTAACCCTATCTCTTAACCCTAACGCTAGCCCTTACCCTAACGCCTAGATCTAACCCTAAATATAACCTACCGCCTAATCCTAACCTTAAGCCCTAATGCTAACTCTAACCCTGAACCCTAAACCTACCCGTAACCCTTAACACTAACCCTATCCGTGAACCTTAACCCTGACCCTAACCATTACCCGCACCCAAGCATTTAACCCTGACCCTACCCCTAATCCTTAATGATAACCGTAACACTAAACCCTCACCCTACTCCCAACACTTAACCCTAATCCTATCCCTTAACCCTAACCCTAATGCTAACCCCGAAACGTAACCCTCACCGTGACCAGTAAACCTAACCCTAACCTCTAACACAAACCATAGCACATAATTCTAACCCTAAAACGTACCCTAAACCTAACCCTAACCCCTAACTCTTAAGCTTAACCCTAAGCGTTAACTCTCACGCTAACCTTTAATCCTAACCGTAATCCTAATCTTCAACCCTAAACCTAACACTTAACCCTAACCCTGTACCAAACCCTAACCCCTCATCTTAACCCTAACCGTAAACCTCAACCCTAAAATAAAGTGTAACCGTTAAACCTAAGAGTAACCTTTAACCCTAACCCTAAGCCCTAACCCTAAGCCCTCACCCTAACACTAAACTTCATCCTTAACCCTAACCGGAATCCTAACCCTAAATCTAATTCTGAGACTTCTTGCTTTCTTAGAGTTTAGAAAGCCTGCAATTCTCCCATGCCATGCGTGAAAGGAGGCTCTACCACTGCGTCCTGCATGAAACCCACGGGCCCATACCCAGAGTATGATAGAGTGGGTTCCCGGGTCCAATCCCAGCCCCCTAAACTCCCCCCGCCCGCCTAATGCAGACAGGGCCCGTGCGCTAAGCATAAACAATACCTTTATCAGATAACCCTAACCCTGAATATAACACCCAAACCTGTTCCTATTTCTCCCCTTAACACGTAAACCTCACCGTGCGCCTAACTTTAACCTCTTATCCTAACGTTAATGCATAACCCATTTCCTGAGAACAACCCCTATCCCATAATTCTAACCCTATCTCCTAGTCATCACTGTGACACCTAATCCCTAACCCTAATTCTAAACCGCTAACCCTAACCGTAACCCTACCTACAACCCTAACACTGACAGTAACCCTTACTTCTAAACCCAACGCTATGCCTAACAATAACCCTAACCCTTGACCCTAACCCTTCACCCTCACCCCTAAGCCTTACCCTAACCCTTAACCCTAATCCTAATCCTAACCATTAAACCTAACCCTAGCTCTTAAAGATAACCCTGAACCTTGCCCTCACGACTAGACCTAACCCTGACACTAACCTAACACCTAACCCTAAGCAGAACCCCTAAAGCTAACCCTGAACCCTATCCCTAACCCTAGCAGTAAACTTTAACCCTAAACCTAAGGCCAACCCGTAACCCTAATCCTATCCTTTTACCCTAAAACTAACCCCTAAACCTAACCCCTATACCTCGCCCTAACTCTAAGCCCAATCCTAATTCTAACCATACCCCTTCATAAAACACTAACTCCTAACCGCTAACCCTAACACTAACCAAAAACCCTAATCACTAATCCCTAACCCTAACGCTTAACCTTTACCCTAACCGTTAACCCTCAAACTAAATCTTAACACTGACCCTAACCTTAACCTTTAACTCTAAGCCTAACCCTTAACCCTACAGTAAGGAAGACCCTTAATGCTAATGGGATCCCTTTTCCGTAACCCTAACACTACAGCTAAAAATAACAGTAACCTTTCATCCTTAAACCTAACCCCTAACACTTACTTTAACCCCAAACCCTAACCCTAATCCTAAGCATTAAACCTAACCCTATCTCTTAACCCTAACGCTAGCCCTTACCCGAACGCCTAGATCAAACCCTAAATCGAACCTACCGCCTAATCCTAACCTTAAGCCCTAATGCTAACTCTAACCCTGAACCCTAAACCTACCCGTAACCCTTAACACTAACCCTATCCGTGAACCTTAACCCTGACCCTAACCATTCCCCGAACCCAGGCATTTAACCCTGACCCTACCCCTAGTCCTTAATGATAACCCTAACACTAAACCCTAACCCTAAGGCCAACACTTAACCGTAATCCTATCCCTTAACCCTAAGCCTAACCCTAACCCTAATGCTAACCCCTAAACGTAACCCTAACCGTCACCAGTAAACCTAAACCTAACCTCTAACACAAACCATAGCACATAACTCTAACCCTAAAACTAACCCTAACCCTAAACCTAACCCTAAACCCTAATTCTTAACCTTAACCCTAAGCGTTAACTCTCACGCTATCCTATAATCCTAACCCTAATCCTAATCTTCAACCCTAAACCTTACACTTAACCCTAACACTGTACCAAACCCTAACCCCTCATCTTAACCCTAACCGTAAACCTCAACCCTAAACCAAAGTGTAACCGTTAAACCTAAGAGTAACCTTTAACCCTAACCCTAATCCCTAACCCTAAGCCCTCACCCTAACACTAAACTTCATCCTTAACCCTAACCATAATCCTAACCCTAAATCTCATTCTCAGACTTCTTGCTTTCTTAGAGTTTAGAAAGCCTGCAATCCTCCCATGCCATGCGTGAAAGGAGGCTCTACCACTGTGTCCTGCATGAAACCCACGGGCCCATACCCAGAGTATGATAGAGTGGGTTCCCGAGTACAATCCCAGCCCCCTAAATTCCCCCCGCCCGCCCAATGCAGTCAGGGCCCGTGCGCTAAGCATAAACAATACCTTTAACAGATAACCCTAACCCTGAACATAACACCCAACCCTGTTCCTATTTCTCCCCTTAACACGTAAACCTCACCGTGCGCCTAACTTTAACCTCTTATCCTAACGTTAATGCATAACCCATTTCCTGAGAACAACCCCTATCCCATAATTCTAACCCTATCTCCTAGTGATCACTGTGACACCTAATCCCTAACCCTAATTCTAAACCGCTAACCCTAACCGTAACCCTACCTACAACCCT
>NW_027183067.1:90000-100000 GCF_041146395.1 Eulemur rufifrons | reverse complement strand
GGTTAGGGTGAAGGTTTAGGGTTTTTGTTAGGCATAGCGTTGGGGTTAGAAGTAAGGGTTACTGTCAGTGTCAGGGTTGTAGGTAGGGTTACGGTTAGAGTTAGCGGTTTAGAATTAGGGTTAGGGATTAGGTGTCACAGTGATGACTAGGAGATAGGGTTAGAATTATGGGATAGGGGTTGTTCTCAGGAAATGGGTTATGCATTAACGTTAGGATAAGAGGTTAAAGTTAGGCGCACGATGAGGTTTACGTGTTAAGGGGAGAAATAGGAACAGGGTTGGGTGTTATGTTCAGGGTTAGGGTTATCTGTTAAAGGTATTGTTTATGGTTAGCGCACGGGCCCTGTCTGCATTAGGCGGACGGGGGGAGTTTAGGGGGCTGGGATTGTACCAGGGAACCCACTCTGTCATACTCTGGGTATGGGCCCGTGGGTTTCATGCAGGACACAGTGGTAGAGCCTCCTTTGACGCATGGCATGGGAGGATTGCAGGCTTTCTAAACTCTAAGAAAGCAAGAAGTCTGAGAATGAGATTTAGGGTTGGATTATGGTTAGGGATAAGGATGAAGTTTAGTGTTAGGGTGAGGGCTTAGGGTTAGGGATTAGGGTCAGGGTTAAAGATTACTCTTAGGTTTAACGGTTACACTTTGGTTTAGGGTTGAGGTTTACGGTTAGGGTTAAGATGAGGGGTTAGGGTTTGGTACAGGGTTAGGGTTAAGTGTTAGGTTTAGGGTTGAAGATTAGGATTAGGGTTAGGATTAAAGGTTAGCGTGAGAGTTAACGCTTAGGGTTAAGGTTAAGCGTTAGGGTTTAGGGTTAGGGTTAGGGTTAGGGTTCGTTTTAGGGTTAGAGTTATGTGCTATGGTTTGTGTTAGAGGTTAGGGTTAGGTTTACTGGTCACGGTGAGGGTTACGTTTAGGGGTTAGCATTAGGGTTAGGGTTAAGGGACAGGGTTAGGTTTAAGTGTTCGCCTTAGGGTTAGGGTTTAGTGTTAGGGTTAGCATTAAGGATTAGGGTTAGGGTCAGGGTTAAATGCTTGGGTGCGGGTAATGGTTAGGGTCAGGGTTAAGGTTCACGGATAGGGTTAGTGATAAGGGTTACGAGTAGGTTTAGGGTTCAGGGTTAGAGTTAGCATTAGGACTTAAGATTAGGATTAGGCGGTAGGTTAGATTTAGGGTTAGATCTAGGCGTTAGGGTAAGGGCTAGGGTTAGGGTTAAGAGATAGGGTTAGGTTTAATGCTTAGGATTAGGGTTAGGGTTTGGGGTTAAAGTAAGTGTTAGGGGTCAGGTTTAAGGATCCAAGGTTAGGGTTATTTTTAGCTGTAGTGTTAGGGTTAGGGATAAGGGATCCCATTAGCATTAAGGGTCTTCCTTACTGTAGGGTTAAGGGTTAGGCTTAGAGTTAAAGGTTAAGGTTAGGGTCAGTGTTAAGATTTAGGGTGAGGGTTAACGGTTAGGGTAAAGGTTAAGCGTTAGGGTTAGGGATTAGTGATTAGGGTTTCTGGTTAGTGTTAGGGTTAGCGGTTAGGAGTTAGTGTTTTATGAAGGGGTATGGTTAGAATTAGGATTGGGGTTAGAGTTAGGGTGAGGTATAGGGGTTAGGTTTAGGGGTTAGTTTTAGGGTAAAAGGATAGGATTAGGGTTACGGGTTGGGCTTAGGTTTAGGGTTAAAGTTTACTGCTAGGGTTAGGGATAGGGTTCAGGCTTAGCTTTAGGGGTTCTGGTTAGGGTTAGGTGTTAGGTTAGTGTCAGGGTTAGGTCTAGTCGTGAGGGTAAGGTTTAGGGTTAGCTTTAAGAGCTAGGGTTAGGTTTAATGGTTAGGATTAGGATTAGGGTTAAGGGTTAGGGTAAGGCTTAGGGGTTAGGGTGAAGGGTTAGGGTCAAAGGTTAGGGTTTTTGTTAGGCATAGCGTTGGGGTTAGAAGTAAGGGTTACTGTCAGTGTCAGGGTTGTAGGTACGGTTACGGTTAGGGTTAGCGGTTTAGAATTAGGGTTAGGCATTAGGTGTCACAGTGATGACTAGGAGATAGGGTTATTATTATGGGATAGGGGTTTTTCTCAGGAAATGGGTTATGCATTAACGTTAGGATAAGAGGTTAAAGTTAGGCGCACGGTGAGGTTTACGTGTTAAGGGGAGAAAGAAGAACAGGGTTGGGTGTTATGTTCAGGGTTAGGGTTATCTGTTAAAGGTATTGTTTATGCTTAGCGCACGGGCCCTGTCTGCATTAGGCGGGCGGGGGGAGTTTAGGGGACTGGGATTGTACCCGGGAACCCACTCTATCATACTCTGGGTATGGGCCCGTGGGTTTCATGCGGGACACAGTGGTAGAGCCTCCTTTCACGCATGGCATGGGAGGATGGCAGGCTTTCTAAACTCTAAGAAAGCAAGAAGTCTGAGAATTAGATTTAGGGGTAGGATTATGGTTAGGGTTAAGGATGAAGTTTAGTGTTAGGGTGAGGGCTTAGGGTTAGGGATTAGGGTCAGGGTTAAAGGCTACTCTTAGGTTTACCGGCTACACTTTGGTTTAGGGTTGAGGTTTACGGTTAGGATTAAGATGAGGGGTTAGGGTTTGGTACAGGGTTAGGGTTAAGTGTTAGGTTTAGGGTTGAAGATTAGGATTAGGGTTAGGATTAAAGGTTAGCATGAGAGTTAACGCTTAGGGTTAAGGTTAAGAGTTAGAGTTTAGGGTTAGGGTTGGGGTTAGGTTTAGTTTTAAGGTTAGAGTTATGTGCTATGGTTTGTGTTAGAGGTTAAGGTTAGGTTTACTGGTCACGGTTAGGGTCACGTTTAGGGGTTTGCGTTAGGGTTAGGGTTAAGGGATAGGATTAGGGTTAAGTGTTGGGCTTAGGGTTAGGGTTTAGTCTTAGTGTTATCATTAAGGATTAGGGGTAGGGTCAGGGTTAAATTCTTGGGTGGGGGTAATGGTTAGGGTCAGGGTTAAGGTTCACGGATACGGTTAGTGTTAAGAGTTACGGGTAGGTTTAGGGTTCAGGGTTAGAGTTAGCATTAGGGCTTAAGGTTAGGATTAGGCGGTAGGTTCGATTTAGGGTTACATCTAGGCGTTAGGGTAAGGGCTAGCGTTAGGCTTCAGAGATAGGGTTAGGTTTAATGCTTAGGATTAGGGTTAGGGTTTGGGGTTAAAGTAAGTGTTAGGGGTTAGGTTTAAGGATCCAAGGTTGGGGTTATTTTTAGCTGTAGTGTTAGGGTTAGGGATAAGGGAACCCATTAGCATTAAGGGTCTTCCTTACTGTAGGCTTAAGGGTTAGGCTTAGAGTTAAAGGTTAAGGTTAGGGTCAGTGTTAAGATTTAGGGTGAGGGTTAACGGTTAGGGTAAAGGTTAAGTGTTAGGGTTAGGGATTAGTGATTAGGGTTTTTGGTTAGTGTTAGGTTAGCGGTTAGTGTTTTATGAAGGGGTATGGTTAGAATTAGGATTGGGGTTAGAGTTAGGGTGAGGTATAGGGGTTAGGTTTAGGGGTTAGTTTTAGGGTAAAAGGATAGGATTAGGGTTACGGGTTGGGCTTAGGTTTAGGGTTAAAGTTTACTGCTAGGGTTAGGGATAGGGTTCAGGGTTAGCTTTAGGGGTTCTGGTGAGGGTTAAGTGTTAGGTTAGTGTCAGGGTTAGGTCTAGTCGTGAGGGTAAGGTTTAGGGTTAGCTTTAAGAGCTAGGGTTAGGTTTAATGGTTAGGATTAGAATTAGGGTTAAGGGTTAGGGTAAGTCTTAGGGGTTAGGGTAAGGGGTTAGGGTCAAGGGTTAGGGTTTTTGTTAGGCATAGCGTTGGGGTTAGAAGTAAGGGTTACTGTCAGTGTTAGGGTTGTAGCTAGGGATACGGTTAGGGTTAGCGGTTTGGAATTAGGGTTAGGGATTAGGTGTCACAGTGATGACTAGGAGATAGGGTTAGAATTATTGGACAGGGGTTGTTCTCAGGAAATGGGTTATGCATTAACGTTAGGATAAGAGGTTAAAGTTAGACGCACGGTGAAGTTTACGTGTTAAGGGGAGAAATAGGAACAGGGTTGGGTGTTATGTTCAGGGTTAGGGTTATCTGTTAAAGGTATTGTTTATGCTTAGCGCACGGGCCCTGTCTGCATTAGGCGGGCGGGGGGCGTTTTGGGGGCTGTGATTGTACCCGGGAACCCACTCTATCATACTCTGGGTATGGGCCTGTGGGTTTCATACAGGACACAATGGTAGAGCCTCCTTTCACGCATGGCATGGGAGGATTGCAGGCTTTCTAAACTCTAAGAAAGTAAGAAGTCTGAGAATTAGATTTAGGGTTAGGATTATGGTTAGGGTTAAGGATGAAGTTTAGTGTTAGGGTGAGGGCTTAGGGTTAGGGATTAGGGTTAGGGTTAAAGGTTACTCTTAGGTTTAACGGTTACACTTTGGTTTAGGGTTGAGGTTTATGGTTAGGGTTAAGATGAGGGGTTAGGGTTTGGTACAGGGTTAGGGTTAAGTGTAAGGTTTAGGGTTGAAGATTAGGATTAGGGTTAGGATTATAGGATAGCGTGAGAGTTAACGCTTAGGGTTAAGGTTAAGAGTTAGGGTTTAGGGTTAGGTTTAGGGTTAGGGTTAATTTTAGGGTTAGAGTTATGTGCTATGGTTTCTATTAGAGGTTAGGGTTAGGTTTACTGGTGCCGGTTAGGGTTACGTTTAGGGGTTATCATTAGGGTTAGGGTTAGGGTTAGGGTTAAGGGATAGGATTACGGTTAAGTGTTGGCCTTAGGGTTAGGGTTTAGTGTTAGGGTTATCATTAAGGACTAGGGGTAGGGTCAGGGTTAAATGCCTGGGTTCGGGTAATGGTTAGGGTCAGGGTTAAGGTTCACGGATAGGGTTAGTGTTAAGGGTTACGGGTAGGTTTAGGGTTCAGGGTTAGAGTTAGCATTAGGGCTTAAGGTTAGGATTAGGCGGTAGGTTCGATTTAGGGTTAGATCTAGGCGTTCGGGTAAGGGCTAGCGTTAGGGTTAATAGATAGGGTTAGGTTTAATTCTTAGGATTACGGTTAGGGTTTGGGGTTAAAGTAAGTGTTAGGGGTTAGGTTTAAGGATGAAAGGTTACTGTTATTTTTAGCTGTAGTGTTAGGGTTACGGAAAAGGGATCCCATTAGCATTAAGGTTCTTCCTTACTGTAGGGTTAAGGGTTAGGCTTAGAGTTAAAGGTTAAGGTTAGGGTCAGGGTTAAGATTTAGGGTGAGGGTTAACGGTTAGGGTAAAGGTTAAGCGTTAGGGTTAGGGATTAGTGATTAGGGTTTTTGGTTAGTGTTAGGGTTAGCGGTTAGGAGTTAGTGTTTTATGAAGGGGTATGGTTAGAATTAGGATTGGGGTTAGAGTTAGGGTGAGGTATAGGGGTTAGGTTTAGGGATTAGTTTTAGGGTAAAAGGATAGGATTAGGGTTACGGGTTGGGCTTAGGTTTAGTGTTAAAGTTTACTGCTAGGGTTAGGGATAGGGTTCAGGCTTAGCTTTAGGGGTTCTGCTTAGGGTTAGGTGTTAGGTTAGTGTCAGGGTTAGGTCTAGTCGTGAGGGCAAGTTTCAGGGTTATCTTTAAGAGCTAGGGTTAGGTTTAATGGTTAGGATTAGGATTAGGGTTAAGGGTTAGGGTAAGGCTTAGGGGTTAGGGTGAAGGGTTAGGGTCAAGGGTTAGGGTTATTGTTAGGCATAGCGTTGGGGTTAGAAGTAAGGGTTACTGTCAGTGTTAGGGTTGTAGGTAGGGTTACGGTTAGGGTTAGCGGTTTAGAATTAGGGTTAGGGATTAGGTGTCACAGTGATGACTAGGAGATAGGGTTAGAATTATGGTATAGGGGTTGTTCTCAGGAAATGGGTTATGCATTAACGTTAGGATAAGAGGTTAAAGTTAGGCGCACGGTGAGGTTTACGTGTTAAGGGGAGAAAGAGGAACAGGGTTGGGTGTTATGTTCAGGGTTAGGGTTATCTGTTAAAGGTATTCTTTATGCTTAGCGCACGGGCCCTGTCTGCATTAGGCGGGCGG
The DNA here is from genome assembly GCF_041146395.1 of Eulemur rufifrons. NCBI lineage: Eukaryota > Metazoa > Chordata > Mammalia > Primates > Lemuridae > Eulemur > Eulemur rufifrons. The sequence goes on along the minus strand of NW_027183067.1, from coordinate 94,017 downwards.
GGGGAGTTTAGGGGGCTGGGATTGTACCCGGGAACCCACTCTATCATACTCTGGGTACGGGCCCGTGGGTTTCATGCAGGACACAGTGGTAGAGCCTCCTTTCACGCATGGCATGGGAGGATTGCAGGCTTTCTAAACTCTAAGAAAGCAAGAAGTCTGAGAATTAGATTTAGGGTTAGGATTATGGTTAGGGTTAAGGATGAAGTTTAGTGTTAGGGTGAGGGCTTAGGGTTAGGGCTTAGCGTTAGGGTTAAAGGTTACTCTTAGGTTTAACGGTTACACTTTTTTTTAGGGTTGAGGTTTACGGTTAGGGTTAAGATGAGGGGTTAGGGTTTGGTACAGGGTTAGGGTTAAGTGTTAGATTTAGGGTTGAAGATTAGGTTTACGGTTAGGATTAAAGGTTAGCGTGAGAGTTAACACTTAGGGTTAAGGTTAAGAGTTAGGGTTTACGGTTAGGCTTAGGGTTAGATTTAGGGTTAGATTTATGTGCTATGGTTTGTGTTAGGGGTTAGGGTTAGGTTTACTGTTCACGGTTAGGGTTGGGTTTAGGGGTTAGCATTAGGGTTAGGGATTAGGTTTAGGGTAAGGGTCTAGAGTTAATGTTGGGCTTTAGGCTCGGGGCTTAGGTTCAGGGTCAGGGGTTAGCGTTGGTGGTAGGGCTTAGCTTTAGCGGTCAGTTTAAAGGCACAGGACCTGGTTAATCTATGGTGAGAGGGGTGCGGTCGGAGTCACCACGAAAGCACAACATCATTCCCTGGGCCTTGGGACAGGACCTCCATGCAGGACTCATGCGGAGCCTCATCTCACACATGGCATGGCTGTATTGTAGGCTTGCTTCACTCTGGAAATGGAAGTAGTGTGAGAATTATGGTTGGGGTTGGGGTTAGGGTTTTTCGTGTTAGGGGTTAGGTTTTGAGTCAGGGTTAGGTGCTAGGGATTAGTGGTTAGGGTTAGAGTTAGTGTTCGGGGTAAAGTGTTAAGTCTGGGTTAGGGGGCCAGGGTAAGGTTTAGGGTTGGAGTTAGCGTTAGGGTTAGGGGATAGGGTTAAGGGATAGGGTTAGGATTCAGGGTGAGGGTTAGAGGGTTAACAGTTGGGGTTAGGCTTAGGGGTTAGGGATAGTGTTAGGGTTAAGGGTTAGGAGCTTGGTTCAGGTTTAAGGTTAGCATTAGGGGTTGGGGTTAGTGTTAACTGTAGGTCAGTGTTGGGGTTAGATCTCTAGGCATTAGGGTAAAGGTTAGGGTTAGGGTTAAGAGTTAGGGTTCTGTTTAATGGTTAGGATTGGGAATAGGGTTAAGGGTTAGGGTTAAGGTTAGGGGCTATGACGAAGGATCAACGGTTAGGGTTACTTTTAGGCGTAGGGTTAGGGTAAGGGGTTAGGGCTAGTGTTAGTTTTGTTGGTCGGGTTAAGGTTAGGGTTGGCGTTTCAGAATTAGGGATTAGGTGTTACGGTTATAGCTAGGAGTTAGGGTTATAATGACGGTATAGGGCTTGTTCTCAGGGTGTCATGCATTAACGTTAAGATATGGGGTTAAAGTTAGGGTTATGGTGAGGTTTACCTGTTAAGGTGAGCAGTAGGATCACGGTCAGGTGTTATGTTGTGGGTTAGGCATATGGGTGAGGCGTAGGGTTTATGCTTAGCACACGGGCCCTGTCTGCACTAGGCGGGCGGGGGAGTTTAGGGGGCTGGGATTGTATCCGGGAACCCACTGTATCATACTCTGGGTATGGGCCCGTGGGTTTCATGCAGGACACAGTGGTAGAGCCTCATTTCACGCATGGCATGGGAGGATTGCAGGCTTTCTAAACTCTAAGAAAGCAAGAAGTCTGAGAATTAGATTTAGGGTTAGGATTATGGTTAGGGTTAAGGATGAAGTTTAGTGTTAGGGTGAGGGCTTAAGGTTAGGGATTAGGGTTAGGGTTAAAGGTTACTCTTAGGTTTAACGGTTACAGTTCGGTTTAGGGTTGAGGTTTACGGTTAGGGTTAAGATGAGGGGTTAGGGTTTGGTAGACGTTTAGGGTTAAGTGTTAGGTTTAGGGTTGAAGATTAGGATTAGGGTTAGGATTAAAGGTTAGCGTGAGAGTTAACGCTTAGGGTTAAGGTTAAGAGTTAGGGTTTACGGTTAGGCTTAGGGTTAGATTTAGTGTTAGAGTTATGTGCTATGGTTTGTGTTAGGGGTTAGGGTTAGGTTTACTGTTCACGGTTAGGGTTGGGTTTAGGGGTTAGCATTAGGGTTAGGGATTAGGTTTAGGGTAAGGGTCTAGAGTTAATGTTGGGCTTTAGGCTCGGGGCTTAGGTTCAGGGTCAGGGGTTAGCGTTGGTGGTAGGGCTTAGCTTTAGCTGTCAGTTTAAGGGCACAGGACCTGGTTAATCTACGGTGAGAGGGGTGCGGTCGGAGTCACCACGAAAGCACAACATCATTCCCTGGGCCTTGGGACAGGACCTCCATGCAGGACTCAGGCGGAGCCTCATCTCACACATGGCATGGCTGTATTGTAGGCTTGCTTCACTCTGGGAATGGAAGTAGTGTGAGAATTAGGGTTGGGGTTGGGGTTAGGGTTTTTCGTGTTAGGGGTTAGGTTTCGAGTCAGGGTTAGGTGCTAGGGATTAGTGGTTAGGGTTAGAGTTAGTGTTAGGGGTAAGGTGTTAAGTCTGGGTTAGGGGGCCAGGGTAAGGTTTAGGGTTGGAGTTAGCGTTAGGGATAGGGGATAGGGTTAAGGGATAGGGTTAGGATTCAGGGTGTGGGGTAGAGGGTTAGCAGTTGGGGTTAGGCCTAGGGGTTAGGGATATTGTTAGGGTTAAGGGTTAGGAGCTTGGTTCAGGTTTAAGGTTAGCATTAGGGGTTGGGGTTAGTGTTAACTGTAGGTAAGTGTTGGGGTTAGATCTCTAGGCATTAGGGTAAAGGTTAGGGTTAGGGTTAAGAGTTAGGGTTCTGTTTAATGGTTAGGATTGGAAATAGGGTTAAGGGTTAGGGTTAAGGTTAGGGGTTATGACTAAGAATCAACGGTTAGGGTTACTTTTAGGCGTAGGGTTAGGGTAAGGGGTTAGGGTTAGTGTTAGTGTTGTTGGTCGGGTTAAGGTTAGGGTTGGCGTTTCAGAATTAGGGATTAGGTGTTACGGTTATAGCTAGGAGTTAGGGTTATAATGACGGTATAGGGCTTGTTCTCAGGGTGTCATGCATTAACGTTAAGATATGGGGTTAAAGTTAGGGTTATGGTGAGGTTTACCTGTTAAGGTGAGCAGTAGGATCAGGGTTAGGTGTTATGTTGTGGGTTAGGCTTATGGGTGAGGGGTAGGTTTTATGCTTAGGTCACGGGCCCTGTATGCCCTAGGAGGCAAAGGTAGGTGTCTGGGATGGTCGCTGGGAACCCACTCTACCACACGCAGTGTATGGGCCTCTGGGTTTCATGCAGGACAGTGTGGCAGAGCCTCCTTTCACGCATGGCGTGGGAGGATTGCAGGCTTTCTAAACTCTAAGAAAGCAAGAAGTCTGAGGATTAGATTTAGGGTTAGGGTTAGGGTTAGAGTTAAGGGATAGGATTAGGGTTAAGTGTTGGGCTTAGGGTTAGGGTTTAGTGTTAGGGTTATCATTAAGGATTAGGGGTAGGGTCAGGGTTAAATGCTTGGGTGCGGGTAATGTTTAGGGTCAGGGTTAAGGTTTACGGATAGGGTTCGTGTTAGGGGTTACGGGGTAGCTTTAGGGTTCACGGTTAGCGTTAGCATTATTGCTTAAGGTTAGGATTAGGCGGGAGGTTAGATTTAGGGTTAGATCTAGGCGTTAGGGTAAGGGCTAGGGTTAGGGTTAAGAGATAGGGTTAGGTTTAATGCTTAGGATTAGGGTTAGGGCTTGGGGTTAAAATAAGTATTAGAGGTTAGGTTTAAGGATCAAAGGTTAGGGTTATTTTTAGCTGTAGTGTTAGGGTTAGGGAAAAGGGATACCATTAGCATTAAGGGTCTTCCTTACTGTAGGGTTAGGGGTTAGGCTTAGAGTTAAAGGTTAAGGTTAGGGTCAGTGTTA
>NW_027183067.1:17500-65000 GCF_041146395.1 Eulemur rufifrons | reverse complement strand
AGTTTAGGGTTAGGGTTAGGGTTAGGGTTAGGGGTTAGGGTTAGGGGTTAGGGTTAGGGTTAGGGGTTAGGGTTAGGGTTAAGGGATAGGATTAGGGTTAAGTGTTGGGCTTAGGGTTAGGATTTAGTGTTAGGGTTAGCATTAAGGATTAGGGTTAGGGTCAGGGTTAAATGCTTGGGTGCGGGTAATGGTTAGGGTCAGGGTTAAGGTTCACGGATAGGGTTAGTGTTAAGGGTTACGGGTAGGTTTAGGGTTCAGGGTTAGAGTTAGCATTAGGGCTTAAGTTTAGGATTAGCTGGTAGGTTAGATTTAGGGTTAGATCTACGCGTTAGGGTAAGGGCTAGCGTTAGGGTTAAGAGATAGGTTTAGGTTTAATGCTTAGGATTAGGGTTAGGGTTTTGGGTTAAAGTAAGTGTTAGGGGTTAGGTTTAAGGATCAAAGGTTAGGGTTATTTTTAGCTGTAGTGTTAGGGTTAGGGATAAGGGATCCCATTAGCATTAAGGGTCTTCCTTACTGTAGGATTAAGGGTTAGGATTAGAGTTAAAGGTTAAGGTTAGGGTCAGTGTTAAGATTTAGGGTGAGGGTTAACAGTTAGGGTAAAGGTTAAGCGTTAGGGTTAGGGATTAATGATTAGGGTTTTTGGTTAGTGTTAGGGTTAGCGGTTAGGAGTTAGTGTTTTATGAAGGGGTATGGTTAGAATTAGGATTGGGGTTAGAGTTAGCGTGAGGTGTAGGGGTTAGGTTTAGGGGTTAGTTTTAGGGTAAAAGGATAGGATTAGGGTTACGGGTTGGGCTTAGGTTTAGGGTTAAAGTTTACTGCTAGGGTTAGGGATAGGGTTCAGGGTTAGCTTTAGGGGTTCTGGTTAGGGTTAGGTGTTAGGTTAGTGTCAGGGTTAGGTCTAGTCGTGAGGGTAAGGTTTAGGGTTAGCTTTAAGAGCTAGGGTTAGGTTTAATGGTTAGGATTAACATTAGGGTTAAGGGTTAGGGTAAGGCTTAGGGGTTAGGGTGAAGGGTTAGGGTCAAGGATTAGGGTTTTTGTTAGGCATAGCATTGGGGTTAGAAGTAAGGGTTACTGTCAGTGTTAGGGTTGTAGGTAGGGTTACGGTTAGGTTTAGCTTTTTAGAATTAGGATTAGGGATTAGGTGTCACAGTGATGACTAGGAGATAGGGTTAGAATTATGGGATAGGGGTTGTTCTCAACAAATGGGTTATGCATTAACGTTAGGATAAGAGGTTAAAGTTAGGCGCACGGTGAGGTTTACGTGTTAAGGGGAGAAATAGGAACAGGTTGGGAGTTATGTTCAGGGTTAGGGTTATCTGTTAAAGGTATTGTTTATGCTTAGCGCACGGGCCCTGTCTGCATTAGGCGGGCGGGGGGAGTTTAGGGGGCTGGGATTGTACCCGGGAACCCCCTCTATCATACTCTGGGTATGGGCCCGTGGGTTTCATGCAGGACACAGTGGTAGAGCCTCCTTTCACGCATGGCATGGGAGGATTGCAGGCTTTCTAAACTCTAAGAAAGCAAGAAGTCTGAGAATTAGATTTAGGGTTAGGATTATGGTTAGGGTTAAGGATGAAGTTTAGTGTTAGGGTGAGGGCTAAGGGTTAGGGATTAGGGTTAGGGTTAAAGGTTACTCTTAGGTTTAACGGTTCCACTGTGGTTTAGGGTTGAGGTTTACGGTTAGGGTTAAGATGAGGGGTTAGGGTTTGGTACAGCGTTAGAGTTAAGTATTAGGTTTAGGGTTGAAGATTAGGATTAGGGTTAGGATTAAAGGTTAGCGTGAGAGTTAACGCTTAGGGTTAAGGTTAAGAGTTAGGGTTTAGGGTTAGGTTTAGGGTTAGGGTTAGTTTTAGGGTTAGAGTTATGTGCTATGGTTTGTGTTAGCGGTTAGGGTTAGGTTTACTGGTCACGGCTAGGGTTAGGTTTAGGGGGTAGCATTAGGGTTAGGGTTATGGTTAAGGGATAGGATTAGGGTTAAGTGTTGGGCTTAGGGTTACGGTTTAGTGTTAGGGTTAGCATTAAGGATTAGGGTTAGGGTCAGGGTTAAATGCTTGGGTGCGGGTAATGGTTAGGGTCAGGGTTAAGGTTCACGGATAGGGTTAGTGTTAAGGGTTACGGGTATGTTTAGGGTTCAGGGTTAGAGTTAGCATTAGGGCTTAAGGTTAGGATTAGGTGGTAGGTTAGATTTAGGGTTAGATCTTGGCGTTAGGGTAAGAGCTAGCGTTAGGGTTAAGAGATAGGGTTAGGTTTAATGCTTAGGATTAGGGTTAGGGTTTGGGGTTAAAGTAAGTGTTAGGGGTTAGGTTTCAGGATCAAAGGTTAGGGTTATTTTTAGCTGTAGTGTTAGGGTTAGGGATAAGGGATCCCATTAGCATTAAGGGTCTTCCTTACTTTAGGATTAACGGTTAGGCTTAGAGTTTAAGGTTAAGGTTAGGGTCAGTGTTGAGATTTAGAGTGAGGGTTAACAGTTAGGGTAAAGGTTAAGCGTTAGGGTTAGGGATTAGTGATTAGGGTTTTTGGTTAGTGTTAGGGTTAGCGGTTAGGAGTTAGTGTTTTATGAAGGGGTATGGTTAGAATTAGGATTGGGGTTAGATTTAGGGTGAGGATTAGGTGTTAGGTTTAGGGATTAGTTTTAGGGTAAAAGGATAGGATTAGGGTTACGGGTTGGGCTTAGGTTTAGGGTTAAAGTTTACTGCTAGGGTTAGGGATAGGGTTCAGGGTTAGCTTTAGGGGTTCTGGTTAGGGTTAGGTGTTAGGTTAGTGTCAGGGTTAGGTCTAGTCGTGAGGGTAAGGTTTAGGGTCAGCTTTTAGAGCTAGGGTTAGGTTTAATGGTTAGGATTAGGATTAGGGTTAAGGGTTAGGGTAAGACTTAGGGGTTAGGGTGAAGGGTTAGGGTCAAGGGTTAGGGTTTTTGTTAGGCATAGCGTTGGGGTTAGAAGTAAGTTTTACTGTCAGTGTTAGGGTTGTAGATAGGGTTACGGTTAGGGTTAGCGGTTTAGAATTAGAGTTAGGGATTAGGTGTCACAGTGATGACTAGGAGATAGGGTTAGAATTATGGGATAGGGGTTGTTCTCAGGAAATGGGTTATGCATTAACGTTAGGATAAGAGGTTAAAGTTAGGCGAACGGTGAGGTTTACGTGTTAAGGGGAGAAATAGGAACAGGGTTGGGTGTTATGTTCAGGGTTAGGGTTATCTGTTAAAGGTATTGTTTATGCTTAGCGCACGGGCCCTGTCTGCATTATGCGGGCGGCGGAGTTTAGGGGGCTGGGATTGTACCAGGGAACCCACTCTGTCATACTCTGGGTATGGGCCCGTGGGTTTCATGCAGGACACAGTGGTAGAGCCTCCTTTCACGCATGGCATGGGAGGATTGCAGGCTTTCTAAACTCTAAGAAAGCAAGAAGTCTCAGAATGAGATTTAGGGTTGGATTATGGTTAGGGTTAAGGATGAAGTTTAGTGTTAGGGTGAGGGCTTAGGTTTAGGGATTAGGGTTAGGGTTAAAGATTACTCTTAGGTTTAACGGTTACACTTTGGTTTAGGGTTGAGTTTTACGGTTAGGGTTAAGATGAGGGGTTAGGGTTTGGTACAGGGTTAGGGTTAAGTGTTAGGTTTAGGGTTGAAGATTAGGATTAGGGTTGGGATTAAAGGTTAGCGTGAGAGTTAACGCTTAGGGTTAAGGTTAAGAGTTAGGATTTAGGTTTAGGGTTAGGGTTAGGGTTAGTTTTAGGGTTAGAGTTATGTGCTATGGTTTGTGTTAGAGGTTAGGGTTAGGTGTACTGGTCACGGTGAGGGTTACGTTTAGGGGTTAGCATTAGGGTTAGGGTTAAGGGATAGGATTAGGTTTAAGTGTTGGCCTTAGGGTTAGGGTTTAGTGTTAGGGTTATCATTAAGGATTAGGGTTAGGGTCAGGTTTAAATGCTTGGGTGCGGGTAATGGTTAGGGTCAGGGTTAAGGTTCACGGATAGGGTTAGTGTTAAGGGTTACGGGTAGGTTTAGGGTTCAGGGTTAGAGTTAGCATTAGGACTTAAGTTTAGGATTAGGCGGTAGGTTAGATTTAGGGTTAGATCTAGGCGTTAGGGTAAGGGCTAGGGTTAGGGTTAAGAGATAGGGTTAGGTTTAATGCTTAGGATTAGGGATAGGGTTTGGGGTTAAAGTAAGTGTTAGGGGTTAGGTTTAAGGATCCAAGGTTAGGGATATTTTTAGCTGTAGTGTTACGGTTAGGGATAAGGTATCCCATTAGCATTAAGGGTCTTCCTTACTGTAGGGTTAAGGGTTAGGCTTAGAGTTAAAGGTTAAGGTTAGGGTCAGTGTTAAGATTTAGGGTGAGGGTTAACAGTTAGGGTAAAGGTTAAGCGTTAGGGTTAGGGATTAGTGATTAGGGTTTCTGGTTAGTGGTGGGGTTAGCGGTTAAGAGTTAGTGTTTTATGAAGGGGTATGGTTAGAATTAGGATTGGGGTTAGAGTTAGGGTGTGGTTTAGGTGTTAGGTTTAGGGGTTAGTTTTAGGGTAAAAGGATAGGATTAGGGTTACGGGTTGGGCTTAGGTTTAGGGTTCAAGCTTACTGCTGGGGTTAGGAATAGGGTTCAGGGTTAGCTTTAGGGGTTCTGGTTAGGTTTAGGTGTTAGGTTAGTGTCAGGGTTAGGTCTAGTCGTGAGGGTAAGGTTTAGGGTTAGCTTTAAGAGCTAGGGTTAGGTTTAATGGTTAGGATTAAGATTACGGTTAAAGGTTAGGGTAATGCTCAGGGGTTAGGGTGAAGGGTGAAGGGTTAGGGCTTTTGTTAGACATAGCGTTGGGGTTAGAACTAAGGGTTCCTGTCAGTGTTAGGGTTGTAGGCAGCGTTACGGTTAGGCTTAGCGGTGGAGAATTAGGGTTAGGGATTAGGTGTTACTGTTATGACTAGGAGATAGGGTTAGAATTATGGGATAGGGGTTGTTCTCAGGGAATGGGTTATGCATTAACGTTACGTTAAGAGGTTAAAGTTAGGCTCACGGTGAGGTTTACGTGTTAAGGGGAGAAATAGGAACAGTGTTAGGTGCCATGTTCAGGGTTAGGGTTATCTGTTAAAGGTATCATTTATGCTTAGCGCACGGGCCCTGTCGGCATTAAGCTGGGGGGAGGTTAGGGCGCTGGGATTGTCACCGGGAACCCACTGTATCGGACTCTGGGTATGGGCCCGTGGGTTTCATGCAGGACACAGTGGTAGAGCCTCCTTTCACACATGGCACGGGAGGATTGCAGGCTTTCTAAACTCTAAGAAAGCAAGAAGTCTGAGAATTAGATTTAGGGTTAGGATTATGGTTAGGGTTCAGGATGAAGTGTAGTGTTATGGCGAGGGGATAGGGTTACAGATTAGGGTTACGGTTTAAGGTTACTGTTAGGTTTAACGGTTATAGTTCGTTTTGGGGTTGAGGTTTGCGGATAGGGTTTAGATGAGGGGTCAGGGTTTGGTACAGGGTTAGGGTTGTGTTCGGTTTAGGGTTGAAGTTTAGGATTAGGGTTAGGATTAAAGGTTATCATGAGAGTTAACGGTTAAGATTAAGGTTAAGGGTTAGGGTTAGGGTTTAGGTTTAGGGTTAAGGGTTAGGTTTAGTTTTAGGGTTAGAGTTATGTGTTAGGGTTTGTGTTAGAGGTTAGGGTTAGGTTTACTGTTGGTGGTTAGAGTTACGTTTAGGGGTTAGCATTAGGGTTAGGGATTAGGTTTAGGGTAAGTGTTTAGAGTTAGTGTTGGTCTTTAGGCTCGGGGCTTAGGTTCAGGGTCAGAGGTTAGGATTGGTGGTAGGGCTTAGATTTAGCGGTCAGTTTAGGGGCACAGGACCTGGTTAATCTACGGTGAGAGGGGTGTGGTCGGAGTCACCACAAAAGCACAACATCATTCCCTGGGCCTTGGGACAAAACCTACATGCAGGACTCAGGCAGAGCCTCATCTCACACATGGCATGGCTGTATTGTAGGCTTGCTTCACTCTGGGAATGGAAGTAGTGTGAGAATTAGGGTTAGGTTTGGGGTTAGGGGTTTCGAGTTAGGGGTTAAGTTTCGAGTCAGGGTCAGGTGCTAGGGATTAGTGGTTAGGTTTAGAGTTAGTGTTAGGGGTTAGGTGTTAAGTCTGGGTTGGGGGCCAGGGTTAGGTTTAGGGTTGGGGTTAGCGTTAGGGTTAGGGGTTAGGGTTAAGGGATAGGGTTAGGGTTAAGGGTTAGGCTTAGGGTTAGGGTTCAGGTTTAGGGTTAAGGTTTAGGGTTAGAGTCAGGGTTAAGTGTTAGGGTGAGGCTTAACAGTTAGGGTTAGGGTTAGGGGGTTAGGAATAGGGTTAGGGTTAAGGGTTAGGTTTATGGTTCAGGTTTAAGGTTAGGATTAGGGGTTAGGGTTAGTGTTAACTGTAGGTCAGTGTTGGGGTTAGATCTCTAGGCATTAGCGTATAGGTTAGGGTTAGGGTTAAGTAGGGTTATGTTTAATGGTTAGGATTGGGATTAGCGTTAAGGGTTAGGGTTAAGCTTTAGGGGTTATGACTAAGGATCAATGGTTAGGGTTATTTTTAGGCGTAGGGTTAGGGTAAGGGTTTTAGGGTTAGTGTTAGTGTTGTTGGTAGGGTTAAGGTTAGGGTTGGCGTTTCAGAATTAGGGATTAGGTGTTATGGTTATGGCTAGGAGTTAGGGTTAGAATTACGGTATAGGGCTTGTTCTCAGGGTGTCATGCATTATCGTTAAGATAAGGGGTTAAGTTAGGGTTAGGGTGAGGTTTACGTGTTAAGGTGAGCAGTAGGATCAGGGTTAGGTTTTATGTTCTGGGTTAGGGTTATGGGTGTGGGGTAGGGTTTATGCTTAGGGCACGGGCCCTGTATGCACTAGGAGGCGAAGTTAGGGGTCTGTGATGGTCGCTGGGAGCCCACTCTATCGTACGCAGTGTATGGGCCTCTGGGTTTCATGCAGGACACTGTGGCAGAGCGGGCTTTCATGCATGGCTTAGTAGGATTGTAGGCTTTCAAAACTCTGAGAAAGCAAGTCTGAGAATTAGATTTAGGGTTAGGATTACGGTACGGTTTAGGGATGAAGATTAGCGATAGGGTGAGGGCTTAGGGTTAGGGGTTAGGGTTAGGGTTAGGGTTGTTGGTAGGGTGAAGGTTAGGGTTGGCATTTTAGAATTAGGGATGAGGTGTTACGGTTATGGCTAGGGGTTAGGATTAGAATTATGGGATAGGGCTTCTTCTCAGAGTGTTATGCATTAAGGTTAAGATAAGGGGATAAGTTAGGGTTACGGGGAGGTTTATGTTTTAAGGTGAGCAATAGGATCAGGGTCAGGTGCTATGTTCAGGGTGAGGGTTATCTCTTAGGGGTAGTGTTTATACTTAGCGTACAGGCCCTGTCTGCACTGGGCGGGGGGCTGGGGTTAGGGGGATGGGATTGTCCCCGGGAACCCACTCTATCATACGCTAGGTATGGGCTCCTGGTTTCATGCAAGAGAGAGCTGCAGAGCCCCCTTTCACTCATGGCATGGGAGGATTTTAGGCTTTCTAAACTCTAAGAAAGCAAGAAGTCGGAGAATTAGATTTAGGGGTAGGATTATGATAATGTTTAGGGTTAGGGGTAGTGTTAAGGTGGGGTCTTAGGGTTAGGGGTTAGGGTTAGAGGTTAGTGTTAGGTGTAACAGTTACAGTTAGGTTTATGGTTAAGTTTCAGGGTTAGGGTTAAGGTTTGGGTTTAGCGTTTGGCACAGGGTTAGGCTTCAGTGTTAGCTTTATGATTAAAGATTAGGATTAGGGTTAGTGTGAGGGTTAATGGTAAGGGTCAAGATTAAGGGTTAGGGTTGGGGTTAGGGTTAGGTTTAGGGTTAGGGCTTAGGGTTAGGGGATAGGATTAGGGTTAAGTGTTGGGCTTATGGTTAGGGTTAAAGTTTAGTGTTAGGGTTAATGTTTAGTGTTATGGTCCAGTTTAAGTGTTAGGGTGAGGATTAACAGTTAGGATTAGGCTTAGGGGTTAGGGATATAGTGAAGGTTCAGTGTTAGGGTTAGGTTTAGGGTTCAGGGTTAGGGTTAGCTTTAGGGGTTATGGTTAGGGTTAGGTGTTAGGTTAGTGTCAGGGTTAGGTCTAGTCGTGAGGGTAAGGTTTAGGGTTAGCTTTAAGAGCTAGGGTTAGGTTTAATGGTTAGGATTAGGATTACGGTTAAAGGTTAGGGTAATGCTTAGGGGTTAGGGTGAAGGGTGAAGGGTTAGGGCTTTTGTTAGGCATAGCGTTGGGGTTAGAACTAAGGGTTCCTGTCAGTGTTAGGGTTGTAGGCAGCGTTACGGTTAGGCTTAGCGGTGGAGAATTAGGGTTAGGGATTAGGTGTTACAGTTATGACTAGGAGATAGGGTTAGAATTATGGGATAGGAGATGTTCTCAGGCAATGGGTTATGCATTAACGTTACGTTAAGAGGTTAAAGTTAGGCTCACGGTGAGGTTTACGTGTTAAGGGGAGAAATAGGAACAGGGTTAGGTGCCATGTTCAGGGTTAGGGTTATCTGTTAAAGGTATCATTTATGCTTAGCTCATGGGCCCTGTCGGCATTAAGCTGGGGGGAGGTTAGGGCGCTGGGATTGTCACCGGGAACCCACTGTATCGGACTCTGGGTATGGGCCCGTGGGTTTCATGCAGGACACAGTGGTAGAGCCTCCTTTCACTGATGGCACGGGAGGATTGCAGGCTTTCTAAACTCTAAGAAAGCAAGAAGTCTGAGAATTAGATTTAGGGTTAGGATTATGGTTAGGGTTCAGGATGAAGTGTAGTGTTATGGTGAGGGGATAGGGTTACAGATTACGGTTACGGTTTAAGGTTACTGTTAGGTTTAATGGTTACAGTTCGTTTTGGGGTTGAGGTTTGCGGATAGGGTTAAGATGAGGGGTTAGGTTTTGGTACAGGTGTAGGGTTGTGTTAGGTTTAGGTTTGAAGATTAGGATTAGAGTTAGGATTAAAGGTTAGCATGAGAGTTAACGGTTAAGATTAAGGTTAAGGGTTAGGGTTAGGGTTTAGGTTTAGGGTTAAGGGTTAGGGTTAGTTTTAGGGTTAGAGTTATGTGTTAGGGTTTGTGTTAGAGGTTAGGGTTAGGTTTACTGTTCACGGTTAGGGTTACGTTTAGGGGTTAGCATTAGGGTTAGGGATTAGGTTTAGGGTAAGGGTTTAGAGTTAGTGTTGGGCTTTAGGCTCGGGGCTTAGGTTCAGGGTCAGAGGTTAGGGTTGGTGGTAGGGCTTAGATTTAGCGGTCAGTTTAGGGGCACAGGACCTGGTTAATCTACGGTGAGAGGGGTGTGGTCGGAGTCACCACAAAAGCACAACATCATTCCCTGGGCCTTGGGACAAAACCTACATGCAGGACTCAGGCAGAGCCTCATCTCACACATGGCATGGCTGTATTGTAGGCTTGCTTCACTCTGGGAATGGAAGTAGTGTGAGAATTAGGGTTAGGTTTGGGGTTAGGGGTTTCGAGTTAGGGGTTAGGTTTCGAGTCAGGGTCAGGTGCTAGGGATTAGTGGTTAGGTTTAGAGTTAGTGTTAGGGGTTAGGTGTTAAGTCTGGGTTGGGGGCCAGGGTTAGGTTTAGGGTTGGGGTTAGCGTTAGGGTTAGGGGTTAGGGTTAAGGGATAGGGTTAGGGTTAAGGGTTAGGCTTAGGGTTAGGGTTCAGGGTTAGGGTTAAGGTTTAGGGTTAGAGTCAGGGTTAAGGGTTAGGGTGAGGCTTAACAGTTAGGGTTAGAGTTAGGGGGTTAGGAATAGGGTTAGGGTTAAGGGTTAGGTTTATGGTTCAGGTTTAAGGTTAGGATTAGGGGTTAGGGTTAGTGTTAACTGTAGGTCAGTGTTGGGGTTAGATCTCTAGGCATTAGCGTATAGGTTAGGGTTAGGGTTAAGTAGGGTTATGTTTAATGGTTAGGATTGGGATTAGCGTTAAGGGTTAGGGTTAAGCTTTAGGGGTTATGACTAAGGATCAATGGTTAGGGTTATTTTTAGGCGTAGGGTTAGGGTAAGGGTTTTAGGGTTAGTGTTAGTGTTGTTGGTAGGGTTAAGGTTAGGGTTGGCGTTTCAGAATTAGGGATTAGGTGTTATGGTTATGGCTAGGAGTTAGGGTTAGAATTACGGTATAGGGCTTGTTCTCAGGGTGTCATGCATTATCGTTAAGATAAAGGGTTAAGTTAGGGTTAGGGTGAGGTTTACGTGTTAAGGTGAGCAGTAGGATCAGGGTTAGGTGTTATGTTCTGGGTTAGGGTTATGGGTGTGGGGTAGGGTTTATGCTCTGGGCACGGGCCCTGTATGCACTAGGAGGCGAAGTTAGGGGTCTGTGATGGTCGCTGGGAGCCCACTCTATCGTACGCAGTGTATGGGCCTCTGGGTTTCATGCAGGACACTGTGGCAGAGCGGGCTTTCATGCATGGCTTAGTAGGATTGTAGGCTTTCAAAACTCTGAGAAAGCAAGTCTGAGAATTAGATTTAGGGTTAGGATTACGGTACGGTTTAGGGATGAAGATTAGCGATAGGGTGAGGGCTTAGGGTTAGGGGTTAGGGTTAGGGTTAGGGTTGTTGGTAGGGTGAAGGTTAGGGTTGGCATTTTAGAATTAGGGATGAGGTGTTACGGTTATGGCTAGGGGTTAGGATTAGAATTATGGGATAGGGCTTCTTCTCAGGGTGTTATGCATTAAGGTTAAGATAAGGGGATAAGTTAGGGTTACGGGGAGGTTTATGTTTTAAGGTGAGCAATAGGATCAGGGTCAGGTGCTATATTCAGGGTGAGAGTTACCTGTTAGGGGTAGTGTTTATACTTAGCGTACAGGCCCTGTCTGCACTGGGCGGGGGGCTGGGGTTAGGGGGATGGGATTGTCCCCGGGAACCCACTCTATCATACGCTAGGTATGGGCTCCTGGTTTCATGCAAGAGAGAGCTGCAGAGCCCCCTTTTACTCATGGCATGGGAGGATTTTAGGCTTTCTAAACTCTAAGAAAGCAAGAAGTCGGAGAATTAGATTTAGGGGTAGGATTATGATAATGTTTAGGGTTAGGGTTAGTGTTAAGGTGGGGTCTTAGGGTTAGGGGTTAGGGTTAGAGGTTAGTGTTAGGTGTAACAGTTACAGTTAGGTTTATGGTTAAGTTTCAGGGTTAGGGTTAAGGTTTGGGTTTAGCGTTTGGCACAGGGTTAGGCTTCAGTGTTAGCTTTATGGTTAAAGATTAGGATTAGGGTTAGTGTGAGGGTTAATGGTAAGGGTCAAGATTAAGGGTTAGGGTTGGGGTTAGGGTTAGGTTTAGGGTTAGGGCTTAGGGTTAGGGGATAGGATTAGGGTTAAGTGTTGGGCTTATGGTTAGGGTTAAAGTTTAGTGTTAGGGTTAATGTTTAGTGTTATGGTCCAGTTTAAGTGTTAGGGTGAGGATTAACAGTTAGGATTAGGCTTAGGGGTTAGGGATATAGTGAAGGTTCAGTGTTAGGGTTAGGTTTAGGGTTCAGGGTTAGGGTTAGCTTTAGGGGTTATGGTTATGGTTAGGTGTTAGGTTAGTGTCAGGGTTAGGTCTAGTCGTGAGGGTAAGGTTTAGGGTTAGCTTTAAGAGCTAGGGTTAGGTTTAATGGTTAGGATTAGGATTACGGTTAAAGATTAGGGTAATGCTTAGGGGTTAGGGTGAAGGGTGAAGGGTTAGGGCTTTTGTTAGGCATAGCGTTGGGGTTAGAACTAAGGGTTCCTGTCAGTGTTAGGGTTGTAGGCAGCGTTACGGTTAGGCTTAGCGGTGGAGAATTAGGGTTAGGGATTAGGTGTTACAGTTATGACTAGGAGATAGGGTTAGAATTATGGGATAGGGGATGTTCTCAGGGAATGGGTTATGCATTAACGTTACGTTAAGAGGTTAAAGTTAGGCTCACGGTGAGGTTTACGTGTTAAGGGGAGAAATAGGAACAGGGTTAGGTGCCATGTTCAGGGTTAGGGTTATCTGTTAAAGGTATCATTTATGCTTAGCGCATGGGCCCTGTCGGCATTAAGCTGGGGGTAGGTTAGGGGGCTGGGATTGTCACCGGGAACCCACTGTATCGGACTCTGGGTATGGGCCCGTGGGTTTCATGCAGGACACAGTGGTAGAGCCTCCTTTCACACATGGCATGGGAGGATTGCAGGCTTTCTAAACTCTAAGAAAGCAAGAAGTCTGAGAATTAGATTTCGGGTTAGGATTACGGTACGGTTTAGGGATGAAGATTAGTGATAGGGTGAGGGCTTAGGGTTAGTGGTTAGGGTTAGGGTTAGGGTTGTTTGTAGGGTGAAGTTTAGGGTTTGCATTTTAGAATTAGGGATGAGGTCTTATGGTTATGGCTGGGGATTAGGATTAGAATTATGGGATGGGGCTTCTTTTCAGGGTGTTATGCATTAAGGTTAAGATAAGGGGATAAGTTAGGGTTACGGGGAGGTTTATGTTTTAAGGTGAGCAATAGGATCAGGGTCAGGTGTTATATTCAGGGTGAGGGTTATCTGTTAGGGGTAGTGTTTATACTTAGCGTACAGGCCCTGTCTGCACTTGGCGGGGGGCTCGGGTTAGGGGGATGGGATTGTCCCCGGGAACCCACTCTATCGTACGCTGGATATGGGCTCCTGGGTTTCATGCAGGACACAGTGGTAGAGCCCCCTTTTACTCATGGCATGGGAGGATTTTAGGCTTTCTAAACTCTGAGAAAGCAAGAAGTCTGACAATTAGATTTAGGGGTAGGATTATGGTAATGTTTAGCGAGGAAGATTAGTGTTAGTGTGGGCTCTTAGGGTTAGGGGTTAGGGTTTAAGGTTTGTGTTATTTTTAACAGTTACAGTTACGTTTATGGTTAAGTTTCAGGGTTAGGGTTAAGGTTTGGTTTTATCGTTTGGCACAGGGTTAGGCTTCAGTGTTAGCTTTATGGTTAAAGATTAGGATTAGGGTTAGGGTTAAGGGTTAGTGTGAGGGTTAATGGTAAGGTTCAAGATTAAGGGTTAGGGTTGGGCTTAGGGTTAGGAATAAGGCTTCGTGTAACATTTAGGTTTACAGTTAAGTGTTATGGTTATGGCTAGAGGTTAGGGTTAGGTTTAGGGTTCATGGTTAGGGTTACATTTAGAGGTTCGGGTTACGGGTTAAGTTTAGGGCGAGTGTTTAGTGTTACTGTTGGGCGTTAGGATAAGGGCCGAGGTTTAGGGTTAGGATTTAGGTTTAGTGTTAGGGCTTAGATTTAGTGGTTAGTTTAAGGGCACATGCTCTGTTTAATCTATGGTGGGAAGGGTGCAGACTGGGTCGCCTCAACACCACACCATCGTACTTGGGCCTTGGGCCCAGACCTACATGCAGGACTCAGGCAGAGCCTCTTCTCACTCGTGGCATGGCTCTATTGTAGGCTTGGTCAACTCTGAGAACGAAGGAAGTGTGAGAATTAGGGTTATGGTTAGGGTTATGTGTTTGGGGTTAGAGGTTTGGGTTTGAGTGAAGTTTAGTGGTTAGGAATTAGAAGTTAGGATTAGTGTGTCAGGGGTTAGGTGTTAGGTTTTTGTAAGGGGCTAGCGTTAGATTTAGGTTTAGGGTTAATGTTCAGGTGGGTTAGGGGTCAGCGTTAGGGTTAGGCTTACAAGATAGGATTAAGGTAAAGGGTGAAGGCTTAAGATTAGCAGTAAGGGTTAAGGTTAGGGTTAAGGGTTAGGGTTTCGGTCCAAGTTAAGGGTGAGAGTGAGGGTTAACAGTTGCGATTAGGGTAATGGTTTAGGGATAGTAATAGGTTTAAGGGATAGGGTTAGGGTTAGGTTTAGGGTTCGGGGTTAGGGTTAGCATTAGCGGTTAGGGTTAGGGTTAGGGGTTAGGGTTACAGTTAGGGTTAGGTCTAGGCATTATGGTAATGGTTCGTGTTAGGGTTAAGAATTAGGGTTAGGTTTAATTGTTAGGATTATGATCAGGGTAATGGTTAGGGTTAGGGTTAGCGGTTAGAGTTAGGGTTAGTGTTAGGGTTGTTTGTAGGGTGAAGGTAATGTTTAGCAGTTTAGAATTAAGGTTAGGGATTAAGTGTTACGGTTATGCTAGGAGTTAGGCTTAGAATTAAGGGATAGGGTTTGTTCTTAGGGTAAGTGTTATGCAATAACATTAGGATAGGGGTTAAAGTTAGGGTTACAGTGAGGTTTACGTGTTAAGGTGAACAATAACATCAGGGTTAGGTGTTATGTTCAGGGTTAGGGTTATGGGTGAGGTGCAGGGTTTTTGCTTAGGGCATGGGCCCTGTCAGCACTAGCAGGGGGAGTTAGGGGGCTGTGATTGTCCCCGGGAACCCACTCTATTGTGCACAGAGTATGGGCTCCTGGGTTTCATGCAGGACACTGTGGCAGAGCCAGCTTTCACGCATGGCTTTGGAGAATTGTAGGCTTTTAAAACTCTGAGATAGCAAGAAGTCTGAGAATTAGATTTAGGGTTAGGATTATGGTTAGGGTTAGGGATGAAGATTAGTCAGGGAGAGGGCTTAGGGTTAGGGCTTAAGCTTCGAGTGAGGATTAGGGGTTAGGGAGTAGGTGTTGGGTTTAGTGATAGGGTTAGAGCTTAGGGGTTAGGGTTGGGTTAGGGGCTAGGGTTAGATTTAGAGTGGGGTTAGGGTTAGCGTTATGGGTTAGAGTTAGGGTTAAGGGATAGGATAAGGGTTAAGCGTTAAGGCTTAGGGTTAGCGTTAAGTGTTAGGTTTAGTTTTAAGGGTTAGGGTTACAGTTCGAGTTAAGGGTTAGTGTGGGGTTAACGGTTAGGGCTAGGGTTATGGGTTAAGGATAGAGTTAGGTTTAAGGCTTAGGATTAGGGTTCAGTGTTAGGGTTAGCATTAGGGATTAGGGTTAGGGTTAGGGGTTACGTTTACTCTTAGGGTTAGGTCTAGGCATTAGGGTACGTGTTAGTGTTAGGCTTAAGAGTTAGGGTTAGGTTTAATTGTTAGGATTAGGATCAGGGTTAAGGGTTAGGGTTAAGTGTCAAGTGTTACGGTTATTTTTAGGTGTACGGTTAGGGTTAGCGGTTAGGGTTAGGGTTAGTTTGTAGGGATAAGGTAATGTTTAGCAGTTTTGAATTAGCCTTAGGGATTAGGTGTTACAATTGTGGCTAGGAGTTAGGGTTAGAATTAAGGGATAGGGGTTGTTCTTAGGGTAAGTCTTATGCATTAACGTTAGGATAACAGGTTCAAGTTAGAGTTATGGTGAGGTTGATGTGTTAAGGTGAGCAATAGTATCAGGGTGAGCTGTGATGTTCAGGGTTAGGGTTATGGGTGAGGGGTAGTGTTTATGCTTATATCACGAGCCCTCTCTGCTCTAGGAGGGGGCTTAGAGGGCTGGGATAGATGCCGGAAGCCACTCTATCATACACTGGGTATGGGCCCCTTGGTTTCATGCCGGACACAGTGGCCAAGCCTCCTTCTACACATGGCATGGGAGGATTGTAGGCTTTGTAAACTCTGAGAAAGCAAGAAGTCTGAGAATTAAATTTAGGGCTAGGATTAGGGTTAGGGTTAGCAATATAGGTTACTGTTATGGTGAGGGCTTAGGGTTAGGGGTTTCAGTTAGGGTCAGGGTTAAAGGTTAGTGTTAGGTTTAACAGTTACAGTTAGGTTTAGGGTTAAGCTTTAAGGTTTAAGCTTAGGGTTAAGATTAGGGGTTAGGTTTTGGTACAGGGTAAGGGTTAAGTGCTAGGTTTAGGCTCAAAGATTAGGATTAGGGTTAGGGTTAAGGTTTAGTGTGAGGGTTAACGGTTAGGGTTAAGGTTAAGTGTGAGGTTTATGGGTTAGGGTTAGGGTTAAGTGTTCATGTTAGGTTTAGGGTTAGAGTTAAGTGTTATGGTTAGGGTTAGGGGTTTGGGTTAGGTTTAGGGTTCATGGTTAAGGTTACATTTAGGGGTTAGGTTTAGGGTAAGCGTTTAGTGTTAGTGTTGGGCATTAGGGTCAGGGCTTAGGTAGGGTTAGGGGTTAGGGTCAGTGTTTGGGCTTTGATTTGGCGGTTAGTTTAAGGGTACAGGACCTGTGTAATCTATGGTGAGAAGGGTGCAGAATGTTTCCATGCGACACTACACCATCGGATCCTGGGCCTTTGGCCCAGACCTACTTGCAGGACTCATGCGGAAACTCTACTCACGCATTGCATGGTTGTATTTTAGGCTTGGTTAACTCTGAGAATGGAAGTAGTGTGAGAAATAGGGTTATGGTTAGGGTTAAGGGTTTGGTGTTAGGGGTTAGGGTTCAAGTGAGGTTTAGTGGTTAGGGACTAGGATTTAGGGTTAGTGTTAGGGTTAGGGGTTAGTTTTGCGTTAGGGGCTAGGGTTAGATTTATGGTTGGGGTTAGTGTTAGGGTTAGGATTAGGCATCAGGGTTAGTGTTAGGGTTAAAGGATAGGATTGGCGTTAAGTGTTTAGGCTTAGGGTTTGTGTTAAGTGTTAGGGTTGGGGTTTAGGCTTAGGGTTACGGTTTGAGTTAAGCTCTAGGGTGAGGGTTAAAGATTAGGCTTAGGATTATTGGTTAGGGATAGAGTTATGTTTAAGGGTTAGGGATAGGGTTAGGTTTAGGGTTCAGTGTTAGGGTTAGCATTAGGGGTTAGGGTTAGGGTTAGGGGTTAGGCGTAGTGATGTATTAAGGGCTATGGTTAGAATTAGGATTGGGGTTAGTGTTAGGTTTAGGGTTAGGGGTTAGGTTTAGGGTTAAGGGATAGGATTATGGTTAAGGGTTGGGCGTAGCTTTAGGGTTAAGATTTAGTGTTAGGGTCCGGTTTAAGGGTTAGGGTGAGGGTTAACGGTTAGGGTTAGGGTTGGGGTTAGGGGTTAGGGATATAGTTAGTATTAAGTGTTAGAGTTAGGTTTAGGGTTCAGGGTTAGGGTTAGCTTTAGGGGTTATGATTAGGGTTAGGTGTTAGTTTAGTGTTAGTGTTAGGTCTAGGCGTCAGGGTAAGGTTTAGGGTTAGGGTTAAGAGCTAAGGTTGGGTTAGGGTTAGGGTTAGGGTTAGGAGTTAGGGTAAAGGGTCAAGGGTTAGCATTATTTTTAGCCATAGCTTTGGCGTTAGGAGTAAGGGTTAGGTTCAGTGTTAGGGTAACAGTAGGTTACCGTAACAGTAACTACGTAGGGTAACAGTTAGTGTTAGTGGTTTAGAATTAGGGTTAGGGATTAGTTGTCACAGTTATGACTAGGAGATAGGGTTAGAATTATGGGATAGGGGTTAATCTCAGGGTAAGTGTTATGCATTAACGTTAGGATAAGAGGTTAAAGTTCAGGTTACAGTGAGGTTTACATTCTAAGGTGAGCAATAGAATCAGGGTTAAATGTTATTTTCAGGGTTAGAGTTTTGGGTGAGGTGTAGAGTTTATGCTTAGGGCACGGGCCTTGTCTGCATTAGGCGGGGGGGGGGGTTAGGGGGCTGGGATTGTCACCAGGAACCCACTCTATCGTACTCTGGTTATGGGCCCCAGCGGTTCATTCAGGACACAGTGGAAGAGCCTCCTTTCACGCATGGCATGGGAGGATTGTAGGCTTTCTAAACTCTAAGAAAGCAAGAAGACTGAGAATTAGATTTAGGGTTAGGGTTAGGGTTCGGGTTAAGGATCAAGGTTAGTATTAGGGTGAAGGCTTAGAGTTAGGGGTTACGGGTAGCGTTACAGGTTACTCTTAGTTTTAACCGTTACAGTTAGGTTCAGGGTTAAGGTTTATGGTTAGGTTTAAGGTTAGGGTTTAGGGTTTGGTACAGGATTAGGGTTAAATATTAGGTTTAGGGTTAAAGATTACGATTAAGGTTAGGTTTAAAGGTTAGTGTGAGGGTTAACAGTCAAGGTTAAAGTTAAGAGTTAGGGTTAGGGTTAGTGTTAGGATTAAGGGTTCATGTTAGGTTTAGGGTTAGAGTTAAGTGCTATGGTTAGCGCTCGAGGTTAGGGTTAGGTTTAGGGTTCACAGTTAGGGTTACGTTTAGAGGTTAGCATTAGGGTTAGGGATTAGCTTTAGGGTAAGAGTTTAGAGTTAGTGTTGGGCTTTAGGCTCAGGGCTTAGGTTTAGGGTCAGAGGTTAGGGTTGATGTTAGGGCTTAGATTTAGTGGTTAATTTAAGGGCACAGGACCTGTTTATTCTACAGTGAGAGGGGTTAGGGTTAGGGTTAGGGTTGTCGTAGGGGTTAAGGTTAGATTTAACCTTGGGGTTAGTGTTAGGGTTAGGATTAGGGGGTTAGTGTTAGGGTTAGGGGTTAAAAACACCTACAGCCAGCCCTAACCCGATTTCTGACACTTCTTCCATTCTCAGAGTTAACCAAGCCTACAATACAGCCATGTCATGCGTGAGAAGAGGCTCCACCTGAGTCCTGTATGTAGGTCTTGGCCCAAGGCCCAGCGTACGGTGGTGTTGTGTCGCAGCGACCCTGTGCACCACTCTCACCATAGATTAAACAGGTCCTGTGCCCTTAAACTAACCGCTAAATCTCAGCCCTAACACTAATCCTAACCCCTAACCCTAAAAGTTATCCTTAACCCTACTGTTAACACTCAAACTAACCCTTAACTCTAACCCTTGTCATGATCTTTAACCCTAACCCTAACACTTAACCCTAACCCTGTACCAAACCATAACCCCTAAGCTTAACCCTAACCCTAAACCTAAACCCTAAGTCTAACTGTAACTGTTAAACCTAACAGTAACTTTTAACCCTAAAACTAACCGTATCCCCTTACCCGAAGCCCTCACCCTAAGATTAAACTTCATCCCTAACCATAACGATAATCCTAACCTTAAATCTAATTCTCAGACGTCCTACTTTCTTAGAGATTTGAAAGCTTACAAACCTCCTTTACCATGCGTGAAATCAGGCTCTGCCAGAGTGTCCTAGAAGAAACCCATGGGCCCATACCCTGCATACGATAGAGTGGGTTTCTGGTGACAATCGCATCCCCCTCAATCCCACTCCTAGGGCAGACAGGGCCCATACCCTAAGCAAAACCCTACCCCTCACTCATAATTCTAACCCTGATCCTATTGCTCACCTTAACACATAAACCTCACCGTAAACCTAACTTTAACCACTTATCCTAACATTAATGCATAACACTTATGCTAAGAACAACCCCTATCACTTAATTCTAACCCTAACTCCTAGCCATAACAGTAACCCCTAATCCCTAACCCTAATTCTAACCACTAAACATTACCTTAACCCTACAAACAACCCTAATACTAACCCTAACCTTAAACGCTAACCCTAACCTTATCCCTAAACATAACTTTAAAAGTTTACCCTAAACCCTAACCCTATCCCCTAACCCTAAGCCTAACCCTTAATTCTGATCCTAATCCTAACAATTAAACCTAACCCTAACCCTTAACCCTAACACTAACCCTTACCTTAATGCCGAGACCTAATCTTAGCAGTAAAGCTACCTCTAACCCTAACCCTAGACCTTAAACCTAACACTATCCCTAACTTATAACCCTAACCCTAACTGTTAACCCTCACCCTAACCCTTAACTCGGACCATAACCCTAACCCTTAACCCTAACCCTATCCCTTAATGCTAACCCTAAGCCTTAACCCTTAACCCTAATCCTATCCCTTAACCCTAACCCTAACCCCTAACCCTAACCCTAACCCTAACCCCAACCCTAAATCTATCTCTAGTCCCTAACCCAACCCTAACCGTTAACCCCTAATGCTAACATTAACCCTAACCCCTAATCCCTAACACCTAACCCTCACGCGAACACTAACCCCTAACCCCAAACACCTAACCCTAATCATAACCATAATTCTCACACTTCCTCCATTCTCAGAGTTAGCCAAGCCTACAATAAAACCATGCCATGCGTGAGAAGAGGCTCTGCCTGAGACCTGCATGTAGGTCTGGGCCCAAGGCCTCGGGTACGATGGTGTGGTGTGGCGATGACCCATTCTGCACACTTCTCACCATAGATTACACAGGTCCTGTGCCCTTAAAATAACCTCTAAATCTAAGTCCTAACGCTAACTCTAACACTAACCCTTAACCCTAAACTTAAGCCCTGACCCTAACGCCCAACACTAACATTAAACCCTTACCCTAATCCTTACCCATAACCCTAATGCCTAAACGTAACCCTAACGATGAACCCTAAACCTAACCCTAACCCCAAACCCTAACCATAACACTTAACTCTAACCCTAAACCTAACACGAACACTTAAACCTAAACTTAACCACTAACCCTAACACTTAACCTTAACCCTAACCGTTAACTCTCACACTAACCCTTAAACCTAACCCTAATCGTAATCTTTAACCCTAAACCTAACAGTTAACCCTTACCCTGTACCAAAACCTAACCCCTAACCTTAACCTTAACCCTAACACTTGACCCTAAAGCTAACTGTAACCATTAAACCTAACACTAACCTTTAACCCTGACCGTAACTCTAACCCCTAACCCTAAGCCCTCACCCTAATGCTAAACTTTATCCTTAACACTAACCATAATCCTATCCCTAAATCTAATTCTCAGACTTCTTGCTTTCTCAGAGTTTAGAAAGCCTACAATCCTCCCATGCCATGCGTGAAAAGAGGCTCTGCCACTGTGTCCTGCATGAAACCCAGGGACCCATACCCAGTGTACGATAGAGAAAGTTCTCGGCCACAATCCTAGACCCCTAATCCTCCCGCCTAGTGCAGACAGGGCCCGTGCCCTAAGCATAAAAAGTACGCCTAACATATAACCCTAACCTTGAACGTAACACCTAACCCTGATCCTACTGCTCACCTTATCATGTAGACCACACTGTAACCCTAACTTTAACCGCATCTCCTAAAGTTAATGCATAACACTTACACTGAGAACAACGCCTATCCCATAATTCTAACCCTAAATCTTAGCCATAACCATAAAACCTAATCCCTAACCCTAATTCTAAACTGCTAACCCTAACCTTAACACTACCAACAACCCTAACACTAACCCTAACCCTAACCCTCACCCCTAATCCTACCCTATGCCTAAAAGTAACCCTAACTCCTAACCCTTATCCCTAACCAAAAGCCCTGTCCCTAACCATAAGACATAAGTCTCACCCTTATACCCTAACCCTAATACGAATCCTTAAGCCTAACCCCCAATCCTAACAATTAACCTTAACCCTAACTGTTAACGCTCACCCTAACCCTTAAATCAGACCAAAACCCTAACATTTAACCCTAACCCTAATCCCTAATGCTAACCCTAAGCCTTAACCCTTTACCCTAATCCTATCCCTTAAGCCTAACCCTAACCCTAATTCCTAACCCTAACCATAATCCCTAACCCTAACCCTAACACTAACCCTAACTCTGAATCTAACCCTAGCCCCTAAACCAACACTAACCCCTAACCCCTAACCCTAACACTAACACTAACTCCTAATTTCTAACCCCTGAACCACACTCGAACCCTAACCCCTAACCCCAAACAATTAACCATAACCATAACCCTAATTCTCACACTTCCTCCATTTTCAGAGTTCACCAAGCCTACAATAGAGCCATGCCATGAGTGAGAAGAGGCTCCGCCTGAGTCCTGCATGTAGGTCTGGGCCCAAGGCCCAGGTACGATGGTGTGGTGTCAAGGGGACCAATTCTGCACCCTTCTCACCATAGATTAAACAGGTCCTGTGCCCTTAAACTAACCGCTAAATCTAAGCCCTAACACTAAACCTAAACGCTAACCCTAAACCTAAGCCCTTATCCTAATGCCCAACACTAACACCAAACACTCACCCTAAACCTAACCCGTAACCCTAACCCCTAAACGTAACCCTAACCATGCACCCTATATCTAACCCTAACCCCTAACCCTAACCATAACACTTAACTCTAACCCTAAACTAACATAAACCCTTAACACTAAACCTAATCCCTAACCCTCATGCTTAACCCTAACCGTTAATCCTCACACTTACCTTTAAACCTAACCCTAATTGTAATCTTTAACTCTAAACTTAACACTTAAACCTTAACCTGTACCAAAACCTATCCCCTAAACTGAACCCTAACACTAAACCTTAACGCTAAACCTAACTGTAACTGTTAAACCTAACACTGACCTTTAACTCTGACCTTAAACCTAACCCCTAACCCTAAGGCATCACCTTAACACTAAACTTCATCCCTAATTCTAACCATAATCCTAACCCTAAATCTAATTCTCAGACTTTTTCTTTCTCAGAGTTTAGAAAGCCTATAATCCTCCCATGCCATGTGTGAAAGGAGGCCCTGCCACTGTGTCCAGGGGCCAATACCCAGCATACGATAGAGTGATTTCCCGGCGAATATGCTAGCCCCCTAACCTCTCCGCCTAGTGCAGACAAGGCACGTGCCCTAAGCATAAACACAACCCCTAACCAATAACCCTAACCATAACTGTTAACTCTCACCCTAACATTTAACCCTGACACTAACCCTAACCCGTAAACCTATCCCTAAACCTTTACCCAAAGCCTAAGCCTTAACTCTAACACTATCATTTAACCCTAGCCCTAACCCCTAAATGTTACACTAACCATGAACCCTAAGCCTAACCGTAACCCCTAACACTAACCATAACACTTAACTGTAACCCTAAACCTAACAAGACCCCTTAACCCTAACACTAACCCCTAACCCTGGCCCTTAAACTTAACCCTAAACTTTTACCCTCACACTAACCTTTAACACTAACCATAATGCTAATCTTTAACCCTAAACCTAACACTTAACTCTTACCCTGTACGAAACCCTAACCCCTGACCTTAACCCTGACAATAAACCTTAACCCTAAACCTAACTTTAACCGTTAAAACTAACACTAACCTTAACCCTAACTCTATCCCTAACCCTTAACCCTAAGCCCTCACCCTAACACTAATCGTCATCCCTAATCCTAACCATAATCCTATCCCTAAATCTTAATCTCAGACGTCTTCCTCTCTCAGAGTTTAAAAAGCCCTCACCCTAAAATTTAACCCTAAACCTAACTGTAACTGTTTAAACTAACACTAATCTTTAACCATAACCCTAACCCTTAACCTGAACCCTAAGCCAAACTCTTAACCCTAATCCTATCCCTTAACCCTAACTCTAATCCCTAACTCGAACGCTAACACTAACCCCAACCCTAAACCTAACCCTAGCCCCTAACCCAACCCTCACCCCAACCCCTAACCCTAACACTAACCCTAACCCCTAATGCCTAACCCCTAACCCTCATTTGAACACTCTCTCCTAAACCCAAATCCCTAACCCTAACCATAACCCTAATTCTCACACTTCTTCCATTCTAAGAGTTAACCAAGCCTACAATACAACCATGCCATGCATGAGAACAGGCTCCCCCTGATTCCTGCATGTACGTCTGAGCCCAAGGCCCAGGGTACAATGCTGTGGTGTCTCAGCGACCGATTCCACACCCTTCTCACCATAGATTAAACAGGTCCTCTGACCTTAAACTAATCGCTAAATCTAAGTCCTAACACTAACCCCTACCCTAAACAGAAACCCTGACCCAAACTCCCTTCACTAACACTATACCCTTACACCAAACCTAACCCCTAAACCTAACCCCTAAACATAACCTTAACCATGAACCCTAAACCTGAACCTAAACCCTAACACTTAAGTGTAACCCTAAACCTAACACGAACCCCTAATCCTAACCCTAAACCCTAACCCTAACCCTTCACCTTAACCCTAACCGTTAACCCTCAGCTAACCCTTAAACCTAACACTAATCCTAATC
The DNA here is from genome assembly GCF_041146395.1 of Eulemur rufifrons. NCBI lineage: Eukaryota > Metazoa > Chordata > Mammalia > Primates > Lemuridae > Eulemur > Eulemur rufifrons. The sequence continues at coordinate 41,317 of NW_027183067.1, read as the reverse complement.
TTTACCCCTAAGCCGAACACTTAACCCTAACCCTGTACCAAACCCTAATCCCTAACACTAAGCCCTCTCCCTAACACTAAACTTCATCCCTAACCCTAACCGTAATCCTAACCCTAAATCTAATTCTGAGACTTCTTGCTTTCTCAGAGTTTAGAAAGCCTACAATCCTCCCATGCCATGCATGAAAGGAGGCTCTGCCACTGTGCCCTGCATGAAACCCAGAGGCCCATACCCAGCATACGATAGAGTGGGTTCCTGGTGACAATCCCAGCCTCCGAGCCCCCCCACCTAGTGAAGACAGGGCCTGTGCCCTAAGCATAAACACTGCCCCTAACCCATAACCATAACCCTGATCATAACATCTGACCCTGATCCTATTGCTCACCTTAACATGTAAAACTCACCATAACCCTAACCCTAACCCCTTATCATAACGTTAATGAATAATACTTACCCTGAGGACAACACCTATCCCATAATTCTAACCCTAACTCTTATTCATAACTGTAAAACCTAATACCTAATTGTAAGCTGCTAACCCTAAATTTAACCCTACCAACAGCCCTAACACTAACCCTAACCCTAACCCTTGATCCTTAAGCCTAAACCCTAACCCTAACCCTAACCCTAAGTATAAACTCTACCCCTCACCCATAACCCTAACCCTGAACATAAAACCTAACCCTGATCCTATTGCTCACCTTAACACGTAAAGCTCACCGTAACACTAACTTTAACCGCTTACCCTAACTTTAAGCATAAAACTGACCCTGAGACCAACCCCTATGCCATAATTCTAACCCTAACTCCTTACCATAACCATAACACCTAATCCCTAATCCTAATTCTAAACTGCTAAACCTAACCTTAAGCCTACAAAAAACCTTAACGGTAACACTAACCCTAACACCTAATCCTAACCCTGTGCCTGAAAATAAACCTAACCCTTAACCTTTAACCCTAATGCTAACCCATAACCCTAACCATAACACTTTACTCTAACCCTAAATCTAACACGAACGCTTAACACTAGCCCTAAACCCTAACCCTAACCCTTAAACACAAACCTAACCATTAACACTCACACTAACCGTCAACCCTAATCCGAATTCTAATCTTTAACCCTAAACCTAACACTTAACCCTAACCCTGTACCAAACCCTAACCCCTAACCATAACCCTCACCCTAAAACGTAACCCTAAACCTAACTGTAACCGTTAAACCTAACTCTAACATTTAACCTTTACTCTACCCATAATCCCTAGCCCTAATCCCTCACCCTAGCACTAACCTCATTCCTAACCCTAACTATAATCCTAACCCTAAATCTAATTATCAGACTTCTTGCTTTCTCAGCGTTAGAAAGCCTACAATCCTCCCATGCCATGAATAAAAGGAGGCTCTACCACTGTGTCCTGCCGGAAACCCCAGTGCCCATACTCAGCATACACTAGAGTGGGTTCCCGACGACAATCGCAACCCCAAACCCCTCCCCCCCTGCCTAGTGCAGACAGGGCCCGAGTCGTAAGCATAAACCCTACCCCTCACCCCTAACCATAACCCTGAACATAACACCTGACCCTGATCCCATTGCTCACCTTAAAATGTAAATCTCACCATAACCCTAAATTTAACCCCTTATCATAACGTTAATGCATAACACTTACCCTGAGAACAACTCCTATCTCTGAATTCTAACCCTAACTCCAAGCCATAACCATAACACCTAATCCCTAATGCGAATTCTAAACTGCTAACCCTAACCTTAAACCTACCATCAAACCAAACATTACCCTAGCCCCTAACTTTAAAACTATGCCTAAAAATAACCCTAACACTTCACCCTTAATCCTAACCCCTAACTCTAACCCTAACCCTATCCCTAAGACCCTAGCCATAACCCTAACTGTTAACCCTCACCCTAACACGTAACCCTGAACTTAACCCTAAACCTTAACACTAACCCTTAACCCTAACCCTAAGCCAAACCCTTAACCATAATCCTATCCTTTAACCCTAAACGCTAACCCTAATATTAACCCCAACCCTAAACCTAACCCTAGCACCCTAACCCAAACCCAACAACTAACCCCTATCCCTAACACTAACCCTAACTCCTAATCCCTAGGACCTAACCCTGACTCGAACCATAATCCCAAACTCCAAACCCCTAACCCAAACCCTAACCCTGATTCTCACACTACTTCCATTCTCAGAGTGAAGCAAGCCTACAATACAGCTATACTATGCGTGAGATGAGGCTCCACCTGAGTCCTGCATGTAGGTCCTTTCCCAAGGATCAGGGAACGATTTTGTGCTTTCGTGGAGACTCCGACAGCACCCTTCTCACCGTAAATAAAACAGGTCCTGTGCCCTTAAACTAAAAGCTAAATCTCAGCCCTAACACTAACACTAACCCCTAACCGTAAACATAAGCTCCGACCGTAACGCTGAACACGAACTCTAAAACCTTACCCTAAACCTAATCCCTAACCCTAACACTAACCCATAAACATAACACTAACCATGAACCCTAAACCTAACCCTAACCATAACACTTAACGCTAACCCTAAAGCCTACACGAAGACTTATTCCTAACACTAACAAAAACCCTAGCCCTTAGTCTTGATCCTTATCATTAACCCTCACACTAGCCCTTAACCCTAACCCTAATCCTAATCTTTAACCCTAAAGCTAAAACTTAAGCCTAACACTGTACCAAACGCTAAACCTTAACCTTAACCCTAACCCTAAAACATAACCATAAACCTGACTGTAACGGTTAAACCTAACACTAACCTTTAACCCTAACCACTGACCTTCAGAACGCACCCTAACACTAACCTTCATCCCTAAACATTACCATAAACCTACCCCTAAATCTAATTCTCAGACTTCTTGCTTTCTCAGAGTTTAGAAAGCCTACAATTCTCCCATGTCATGAGTAAAAGGAGGCTCTGCCACTGTGTCCTGCAAGAAACCCGGGGGCCCATAACTAGTGCATGATAGAGCGGGTTCCCAGTGGCAATCCTAGTCCCTAACCCCCCCCCTCCTGGTGAAGACAGGGCCCGTGCGCTAAGCAAAAACACTATCCCTAACAGATAACCCTAACTCCAAATATAAAACCTAACCCTGATCCTGTTGCTCACCTTAAAACATAAACCTAACCATAACACTAATTTATCCCCTTATGTTAACGTTAATGCATAGCACCCAAAGAAGAAGCCCTATCCCATAATTCTAAACCTAATCCCTAGCCATAACCATAACACCTCATCCATATTCTAAAGTGCCAACCCTAAACTTCAACCTACCATCAACCCTAACCCTAACCCTAACCCTTAACCCTAAGCCCTCACCCTAACACTAATCTTCATCCCTAAACCGTGCCGTAATCCTAACCCGAAATCTAATTCTCAGACTTCTTGCTTTCTCAGAGTTTTGAAAGCCTACAATCCTACTAAGCCATGCATGAAAGCCCGCTCTGCGACAGTGTCCTGCAGGAAACCAGAGGCCCATACACTGCATACGATAGAGTAGATTACCAGCGACCATCACAGACCCCTATCTTTGCCTCCTAGTGCATACAGGGCCCGTGCCCAGAGCATAAACCCTACCCCTCACCCATAAGACTAACCCAGAACATAACACCTAACCCTGATCATACTGCTCACCTTAAGAGGTAAAGCTCACCATAACCCTAACTTTAACACCTTATCTTAACGTTAATGCATGACACCCTGAGAAAAAGCACTATACTGTAATTCTAACGCTAACTCCTAGCCATAACCATAACACCTGATCCCGAATTCTGAAACGCCAACCCTAACCTTAACCCTACCAACAACACTAACACTAACCCTAACACCTTACCCTAACCCTACGCATAAAAATAACCCTAACCGTTGATCCTTAGTCATAACCCCTAACCTTAACCCTAACACTTAACCCTAATCCCAAGCCTAACCATTAAACATAACCCTAACACTTAACCTTAAACCTAACCTTTACCTTAATGCCTAGAGATCTAACACTAACACTGACTTACAGTTAACACTAACCCTAACCCCCTAATGTTAACCTTAAACCTGAACCATAAACCTAACCCTTAACCCTAATCCTATCCCTAACCCCCTAACCCTATCCCTAACTGTTAACCCTCACCCTAACCCTTAACCGTGACCCTAACCCTAAACCTGAACCCTTACCCTAAGCCTAACCCTTAACCCTAACCCTATCCCTTAACCCTAACGCCTAACCCTAACGCTAACTCCAAACCTAAACCTTACCCTGGCCCCCTAAACCAGAGTTAACACCTAACCCGTAACACTAACTCTAACCCTAACCACTAATCCCTAGCACCTAACCCTGACTCCAAGCCTAACCCCTAACTCGAAACCCCTAACCCCAACCCTAACCCTAATTCTGACACTACTTCCATTCCCGAGTGAAGCAAGCCTACAATACAGCCATGCCATGTGTGAGATGAGGCTCTGCCTGAGTCCTGCATGTAGATCTTGTTCCAGGGCCCAGGGAATGATGTTGTGCTTTCGTGATGACTCCGACCGCACCCCTCTCACCGTAGATTAACCAGGTCCTGTGCCCTTAAACTGACCGATAAATCTAAGCCCTACCACCAACACTAACCCCTGACCCTGAACCTAAGCCCCGAGCCTAAAGCCCAACACTAACTCTAAAGCCTTACCCTAAACCTAATCCTTAACCCTAATGCTAACCCCTAAACGTAACCCTAACCGTGGACAGTAAACCTAACCCTAACCTCTAACACAAACCCTAACACATAACTCGAACCCTAAAGCTAACCCTAACCCTTAAACCTAAACCTAAACCCTAACCCTAACTCTTAACCTTAACCCTAACCGTTAACTCTCACGCTAACCTTTAATCCTAACCCTAATCCTAATCTTCAACCCTAAACCTAACACTTAACCCTAACCCTGTACCTAACCCTAACCCTATACCAAACCCTAACCCCTCATCTTAACCCTAACCGTAAACCTCAACCCTAAACCGAACTGTAACCGTTAAACCTAAGAGTAACCTTTAACCCTAACCCTAATCCCTAACCCTAAGCCCTCACCCTAACACTAAACTTCATCCTTAACCCTAACCAGAATCCTAACCCTAAATCTAATTCTCAGACTTCTTGCTTTCTTAGAGTTTAGAAAGCCTGCAATCCTCCCATGCCATGCGTGAAAGGAGGCTCTACCACTGTGTCCTGCATCAAACCCACGGGCCCATACCCAGAGTACGATACAGTGGGATCCTGGTGACAATCCCAGTCCCCTAACCTCCCCCCACCCCCGCCTAATGCAGACAGGGCCTGTGCGCTAAGCATAAACAATACCTGTAACAGATATCCCTCACCGTGAACATAACACCTAACCCTGTTCCTATTTCTCCCCTTAACACGTAAACCTCACCGTGAGCCTAACTTTAACCTCTTATCCTAACGTTAGTGCATAACCCATTCCCTGAGAACAACCCCTATCCCATAATTCTAACCCTATCTCCTAGTCGTCACTGTAACACCTAATCCCTAACCCTAATTCTAAACCGCTAACTCTAACCGTAACCCTTCCTACAACCCTAACACTGACAGTAACCCTTACTTCTAACCCCAACGCTATGCCTAACAAAAACCCTAACCCTTTACCCTAACCCTTCACCCTAACCCCTAAGCCTTACCCTAACCCTTAACCCTAATCCTAATCCTATCCATTCAACCTAACCTTAGCTCTTAAAGCTAACCCTAAACCTTACCCTCACGACTAGACCTAACCCTGACACTAACCTAACACCTAACCCTAACCATAACCCCTACAGCTAACCTTAACCCTGAACCCTAAACCTAACCCTAACACTGAACCCTCACTATATCCCCAACCTCTAAGCCTAATCCTAACCGTTAACCCTCACCCTAACACTTAAACTGGACCATAACACTAAACATTAACCCTAACACTAAACTTTAACCCTAAACCTGAGCCCAACCCTTAACGCTAATCCTATCCTTTTACCCTAAACCTAACTCCTAAACCTAACCCTAACACTAACCCCAATCCTAATTCTAACCATACCCCTTCATAAAACACTAAATCCTAACCCTAACACTTACCAAAAACCCTAATCGCTAATCCCTAACACTAACGCTTAACCTTTACCGTAACCGTTAACCCTCACCCTAACCCTTAACGCTGACCCTAACCTTAACCTTTAATCTAAGCCTGACCCTTAACCCTAACAGTAAGGAAAACCCTCACGCCAACCTTATCCCTTATCCCTAACCCTAACACTACAGCTAAAAATAACACTAACCTTTGATCCTTAAACCTAACCCCTAACACTTACTTTAACCCCAAACCCTAACCCTAATCCTAAGCATTAAACCTAACCCTATCTCTTAACCCTTACTCTAACGCCTAGATCTAACCCTAAAATCTAACCTACCACCTAATCCTAACCTTAAGCCCTAATGCTAACTCTAACCCTGAACCCTAAACCTACCCGTAAACCCTTAACACTAACCCTATCCATAAACCTTAACCCTGACCCTAACCATTACCCGCACCCAAGCATTTAACCCTGACCCTAACCCTAATCCTTAACGATAAACTTAACACTAAACCCCAACCCTAAGCCCAACACTTAACCCTAAACCTGACCCTTGACCCCTAACCCTAAACCTAAGCCTAACCCCAACCTGAACCCTTAATCTTGACCCTTACCCTTAACCCTCGCACTAACCCTACTCCTAATCTTTAACCATGAAGCTAACACTGAAGCCTACCCCTGTGCGAAACGCTAAACCCAAACCTTAACCCTAACCCTGAGACTTAACCGTAAACCTAACTGTAACTGTTAAACCTAACACTAACCTTTAACCCCAACCCCTAACCCAAGACCCCACCCTGACACTAATCTTCATCCCTAAACATTACCAGAATCCTACCCCTAAATCTAATTCTCAGAGTTCTTGCTTTCTCAGAGTTTAGAAAGCCTACAATCCTCCCATGCCATGAGTAAAAGGGGGCTCTGCCACTGTGTCCTGCATGAAACCCAGGAGCCCATACCCAGCGTACGATAGAGTGTGTTCCCGGGGACAATCCCATCCCCCTAACCCCAGCCCCCCGCCCAGTGCAGACAGGGCCCGTACGCTAAGTATAAACACTACCCCTAACAGATAACCCTCACCCTGAACATAACACCTAACCCTGATCCTATTGCTCACCTTAAAAAATAAACCTCCCCGTAACCCTAACTTAGCCCCTTAACTTAACGTGAATGCATAACACCTTGAGAAGAAGCCCTATCCCGTAATTCTAATCCTAAACCATAGTCATAACCGTAACACCTCATCCCTAATTCTAAAACGTCAAACCTAACCTTCACCCTACCAGCAACCCTAACCCTAACCCTAACCCCTAACCCTAATCCCTCACCCTAACCACTAATCTTCATCCCTAAACCGTGCCGTAATCCTAACCCGAAATCTAATTCTCAGACTTCTTGCTTTCTCAGAGTTTTGAAAGCCTACAATCCTACTAAGCCATGCATGAAAGCCGGCTCTACCACAGTGTCCTGCATGAAACCCAGAGGCCCATACACTGCGTGCGATAGAGTGGGTTCCCAGCGACCATCACAGACCCCTAACTTCGCCTCCTAGTGCATACAGGGCCCGTGCCCTAACGATAAACCCTACCCCTCACCCATAACCCTAACCCAGAACATAACACCTAACCCTGATCCTACTGCTCACCTTAACAGGTAAAGCTCACCGTAACCCTAACTTTAACCCCTTATCTTAACGTTAATGCATGACACCCTGAGAACAAGACCTATACCGTAAATCTAACGCTAACTCCTAGCCATAACCATAACACCTAATCCCTAATTCTGAAACGCCAACCCTAACCTTAACCCTACCAACAACACTAACATTAACCCTAACCCCTTACGCTAACCCTATGCCTAAAAATAACCCTAACCTTTGATCCTGAGTCATTACCCATAATCTTAACCCTAACCCTCAACCCTAATCCCAATCCTTAACCATTAAACTTAACCCTAACTCTTAACCCTAACCCTGACCTTTACCCTAATGCCTAGAGATCTAACCGCAACACTGACCTACAGTTACACTAACCCTACCCTCTAACGCTAACCTTAAACCTGAACCATAAACCTAACCCTTAACCCTAACCCTATCCCTAACCCCCTTACCCTAACTCTAACTGTTAACCCTCACCCTAACCCTCAACCTTGACCCTAACCTTAAACCTTAATCCTAACCATGCGTTTCATGAGCCTCTGCCTTTGTCCTGCGTGACAGTTGAAGCCCAACACCAAGGGTAAGATGAAGTGGGGACGCAGCCTTGCTCCACACCCACAGTGCCCCGTACATTAGACGGGGCCCGTGCCCTAACACACACCGTTAAACGTAAGCCCTAACCCTATCACTAAACCAAACCCTTCGTAAGCCCTGAATCTAACTCCTAACAGTAACCCTAATCCCTGACCCTTACTCTTGCCTCTCACCCTAAACCTAAACCCAACCACTAAACATAATCCTAATCTCTAACCCTAACAGTAATCCTAACCCTAATTCTAACCTAAAACCCTAACCCCTAAACCTAATCCTAGTCCCTAACACCTAACCTTACCCTAAACCGAATTCCAATTCTCAGAGTTCTTCAATTCAAAAACTTAAAAAAGCCTACAATCCACCAATGCCGTGTCTGAGATGAGCGTCCGCCCCTATGTCCTGCATGACAGGCAGGCGCCAATGCCCAGGGTACTATGGAGTGGAGTCCTGGGGTCTGTAGGCTTGCTAAACTCCAGTTTGGAAGAATTGCTATAGTCATATATAGGGATGCTTACATTTACTTATAGAAAGCAACTATTGATGTGTGATTTGTAAGCTTGCCTTACTCTAGTTTGGATGAAGAAGCTGAATCATATATAGGAATATTAGCTTTGAGTTAGAGGAAGCATCTATGGGGGGTGCTTTTTTGGCTTGTTAAACTCTGGTTTGGAAGAAGTTCGAGAGTCTTATATAGGAACGATATCATTCATTCAGAGAAAGCAATTATAGGGAGTTGGTTTGTAGGCTTGCTAAGCTCTAGTTTGGAGGAAGGCGAGAGTCATATATAGAACGCTTACGTTCACATAAAGCGTCTACGGGGGGACGGATTCTAGGCTTCCTAAACTCTAGCTTGGAAAAAGAGGACAGTTATGTATAGGAACTCTCGGTGGGGGATTTGTAGCATTGCTAAAATCTTAGATTGGAAAAGTTGCGAGAGTCATACATAGGAATGTTAACATTCACTCAATGAAAGCAACTATAAGGGGTGCTTTCCAGGCTGGCTACACTCTAATTTGGAAAAAGTGCGACAGTCATATATAGGAAGGCTTATATTCACTCAGACAAAGCAATTATGTGTAGGTGTATAGTAGGCATGCTAACTCTAGTTTGGAAAATTTCGAGAGCCATGTATAGGAAAGCATACAGTAACTTAGAGAAAGCAACGAACAGGGGTGGAGTGTAGGCTTTCTAAACTCTAGTTTGGAGGAAGTGCCATAGTCATATATAGGAACGCTTAAATTCGTTCAGAGAAAACAGCTGTCGGGGATTGGTTTGTAGACTTATTCAACTCTAGTTTGGAAGAAGTGCGAGAGACATATATAGGAATGTTTACATTGACTCAAAGAAAGCAACTATGGGGGAGTGTTATTTTGGCATGCCAGATGTTAGTTAAGAAGAGGTACAAGACTCATATATAGGAACGCTTACATTCACACAGCGAGAGCAACTACGGAGTAGTGTCAGGTAGACATGTTAAAGTCTAGCTTGGGAGAAGTTCCAGAGTCCTATATAGGAAAGGTAACAGCCACTTTGAAAAAGCAAGTCTTGGCGGGTGGTTTGTAGGCCTGCAAAACCCTGTTTTGGTTGAAGTGTGAGAGTCATATATGAGAACGCTTACATTCACTCAGAGAAAGCAACGATGGGGTTGTTTGTAGGCTTACTAAACTGCAGTTTGGAAGAAGCACGAGAATCACATATAGGAGCACATACATTTTGACGCACTGAAAGTAACTATGGGGTGGTGTTTTATAGGCATGCTAAACTCTAGTTTGGACGAAGTTTGAGAATCACATATAAGAAAGCTTAGAGTCACTTAGAGAAAGCAAATCTCTGGGTGTGGAATGTAGGCCTGCTAAACTCTATTTTGGTTTAAGAGTGAGAGTCATATATGGGAAGGCTTACATTCCCTCAGAGAAAGCAACGACGGCGTGGTGGTTTGTAGGCATACTAAACTCTAGTTTGGAAGAAGTAGGAGAATGATATATGGGAACGCTTACATTCGCGTAGAGAAAGCAATTATGGGGTGGCGTTTTTGTAGCCATGCTAATCTCTAGTTTGGAAGAAGTTAAGGAGTAATATATAGGAAAGGGTACAGTCATAGAAACCAACTCTCGGGGGATGTTTTGTACACCTGCAAAACTCCAGTTTGGAAGTGGGAGAGAGTCATATTGGGGACCGCGTGCATTCACTCAGAGAAATCAACGATGGGATTGTGATTTGTAGGCATAGTCAACTCTAGTTTGGAAGAAGTACGAGAATCGTATATAGGAAAGCTTACCTTCACGCAGAGAAAGCAACTATGGAGTGATGTTTGTATGCCTACTAAAATATAGTTTGGAGGAAGTTCGAGAGCCATATCTGGGAAGCTTACAGTCACTTAGAGAAAGCAACCCTCGGGGGTGTTTCGTAGGCCTGCTAAACTCTATTTTCAATGAAGTGTTAGAATAATATATGGGAACTCAGTGAAAGCAACGTTGTGGTTGTGGTTCCTAGAAGAAGCAAGAGAATCACATGTAGAACCGCTTACATTCCGGCACCGAATGCAACTATGGGGTGGTGTTTTGTAGGCTTGCAAAACTCTAGTTTGGACGAAGTTTGAGAGTCATATATAGGAAAGTTTACAGTCACGTAGAGAAAGCAACTCTCTGGGTGTGGAATGTAGAGTTATTTTGGTTGAAATAGAGTTATTTTGGTTGAAATGTGAGAGTCATATATGGGAACGCTTACATTCACTCAGAGAAAACAACGTTTGGGTGGTGGTTTGTAGGGCATACTAAACTGTAGTTTGGAAGAAGTACGAGAGTCCTATATAGGAACACTTACATTCACACAGAGAAAGCACTTATGGCGTCAGGTTTTGTAGGCATGCTAAACTGTAGTTTGGAAGAAGTTGGAGAACCTTATACAGGAAAGATTACCGTCACCCAGGGAAAGCAACTCTCGGGAGATTTTTTTGTACACATGCTAAACTCTAATTTGGATGAAGTGTGAGAGTCAAACATGGGACCGCTTACATTCCCTCAGAGAAACAACACTGGGGTGGTTTTTGTAGGCATACTAAATAGTTTGGAAGAAGTACGAGAATGATATTTGGGAACGCTTACATTCACACAGAGAAAGCAACTACGTGGTGGTGTTTTGTAAGCATGCTATAGTTTGGAAGAAGTTCCAAACCTGAACAGTCATTTAGAGAAAGCAACTCTTGGTGGGTGATTTTTAGGTCTGCTAAATTGTATTTTGAAAGAAGTACCAGAGTCATATATACTAATGCTTACATTCATGCAAAGAAAAAACCATGGGGTGATGTTTTGTGGGCATGTTAACCTGTAGTTTGGAAGAAGTTGGAGAGTCTTATTTAGGAAAGCTTACAGTCACCTAGAGAAAGCAACTCTCGGGAGAGCCTTTCTTGGCCTGCTAAACTCTACTTTGCATCAATTGTGAGAGTCAAACATGGGAATGCTTTCATTCATTCAGAGAACGCAACGTTTGGGTGGTGGTTTGTAGGCATTCTAAACTGTATTTTGGAGGAAGTACGAGAGTCATGTATATGAACGCTTACATTCATGCAGAGAAAGCAACTGTGGGGTGGTTTCTAGGCATGCTAAACTCTAGTTTGGACGAAGTTTGACAATCACATATAAGAAAGCTTAGAGTCGCTTAAAGCAAATCTCTGGGTGTGGAATGTAGGTGTGCCAAACTCTATTTTGGTTTCAGAGTGAGAGTCATATATGGGAAGGCTTACATTCACTCAGAGAAAGCAACGATGGTGTGGTCGTTTGTAGGCATACTGAACTCTAGTTTGGAAGAAGTAGGAGAATGATATATGGGAACGCTTACATTCATGCAGAGAAAGCAATTATGGGGTGGCTTTTTTGTAGCCATGCAAATCTCTATTTTGCAAGAAGTTAAAGAGTAATATATAGGAAAGCGTACCGTCATTTATAGAAACCAACTTTCGGGGGATGGTTTGTAGGCCTGCAAAACTCTACTTTGGAAGAAGGGGGAGAGTCATATGGGGGACTGGGTATATTCACTCGGAGAAATCAACGACGGGGTTGTGGTTTGTAGGCATACTAAACTCTAGTTTGGAAGAAGGACGAGAATCATTTATAGGAACGCTTACATTCATGCAGAGAAAGCAACTATGGAGTGATGTTTGTATGCCTACTAAACGATAGATTGGAGGATGTTCGAGAGTCATATCTGGAAAGCTTACAGTCATTTAGAGAAAGCAACTCTCTGGGGGTGGTTCGTAGGCCTGCTAAACTCTATTTTCAATGAAGTGTTCGAATCATATACAGGAACGCTTACATTCACTCAGAGAAAGCAACGTTGGGGTGGCCGTTTTTGAGCATACTAAACTCTACTTTGGAAGAGGTACGAGAGACATACATAGGAACGCTTACATTAACACAGAGAAAGCAAATACGGGGTGCTGTAGTGCAGGCATGCTAAACTATAGATTGGAAGAAGTTCGAAAGCTGACAGTCACTTAGAGAAAGCAACTCTTGGCGGGTGATTTTTAGGTCTGCTAAATTGTATTTTGAAAGACGTACAAGAGTTATATACACAAACGCTTACATTTATGCAGAGAAAGAAACTATGGGGTGATGTTTTGTTGGCATGCTAAACTGCAGTTTGAAAGGACTTCCAGAGTGTTATATAGGATAGCTACAGTCACCTAGAGAAAACAACACTCGGGACAGCTTTGCAAGCCTCTAAACACTAATTAGCAGCAATTGTGAGAGTCAAATATGGGAAAGCTTACATTCACGGAGAGAACACAACGTTTGGGTGGTGGTTTGTAGGCATAATAACTGTAGGTCGGAAGAAGTAGGAGAGTCATATATATGAACAGTTACATTCACGCAGAGAAAGAAACTGTTGGGTGGTGTATGTACGCATGTTAATCTATACTTTGGAGGAAGTTTGAGAGTCATATCTGGGGAAAATTACAGTCACATAGCTAAATCAACCATCGGGGACTGGTTTGTAGGTCTGCTAAATTCTATTTTGGAAAAAGTGATTCATATAAGGGAATGCTTATGTTCACTCAGAGAAAGCAACGATGCGGTGGTGTACTGTTGGCATGCTAAACTTCAGTTTGGAAGAAGTTCGAGAGTTTTACATAGGAAAGCTTACATTCACCTAGAGAAAGCAACTCTCAGGATGTGGTTTATAGGCCTGGTGAACTCTAATTTGGATCAAGTGTGAGAGTCATACATACGAGTTCCAAAATACAGTTTAGTATGCCTACAAACCACCAGCCTAACATTGCTTTCTCTGAGTGGATATAGGCCTTCCCTTATATGAATCTCGGACTGCTTTCAAAATGCAATTTGCCGGACCTACAAAACACCGCCCGAGAGTTGCTTTCTCTCACTATAAGCTTTCCTATATATGACTTTGGGACATAGTTTAGCATGCCAACAAAAGGCCACCCCATAGTTTGCGTGAATGTAAGCGTTCCTATGCATCACGCTCGTACTTCTTCCAAAGTATAGTACACCTACCAACCACCTCCCCAACGTTGCTTTTTCTGAGTGAATGTAAGCATTCTTTTATTCTCGTACTTCCTCCAAACTCCAGTTTAGTGTGACTAAAAATCACACTAAATCAACCTTGCTTTCTCTGAGTGAATGTTAGCGTTCCCATTTAAGATTCACACTTCATCCAAAATAGAATTTGGCAGAACTACAAACCGGCCCCCAAGGGTTGCTTTCTCTGTGAGACTGTAAGCTTTCCTATTACTCTTAACTTCTTCGCAACTAGAGATTTGCATGCCTACAAAACACCACCCCATAGTTGCCCTCTCTGCGTGAATGTAAGCACTCATATATATGACTCTGCTACTTCTTCCAAAATACAGTTTAGTATGCTTACAAACAACCAACCAAACGTTGCGTTCTCTCAGAGAATGTTAGCGTTCCCAAGTATGACTGTTCCAAATGATGCAAAGTAGAGTTTAGCAGGCTTACAAACTATCTCTCGAAAGTTGCTTCCTCTGGGGGACTGTAAGCTTTCCTATAAAAGACTGTCGAACGTCTTCGAAACTACATTTCAGCACGCCAACAAAACATAACCACATAGTTTCTTTCTCAGCATAAATATAAGCGATTTTATATATGACTCTTGTACTTCTATCAAAATACAATTTAGCAGACCTCAAAATCAACCGCCAAGAGTTGCTTTCTCTAAGTCACTGTCAGCTTTCGAACTTCTTCCAAATTATATTTTATCATGCCTACAAAACACCACCCCATAGTTGCTTTCTCTGCGTCCATATAATCGTTCATATATATGACTCTCGTACTTCTTCCAAACTGGAGTTAGTATACCTACAAACCGGCACCCAAATTTACCTTTCTCTGAGTGAATGAAGCGTATCCATGTATGCCTCTTTCACTTCATCCAAATTAGAGTTTAGCGGCCCACAAACCACCTCCTGTGAGTTGCTTTCTCTAGGTGACTGTAAACTTTCCTATATAAGACTCTCGAACTTCTTCCAAACTACAGTTTAGCATGCCAACAATACAGCGCCCCATCGTTGATTTCTCTGAGTGAACATAAGCGTTCCCATATATGACTCTCACTCTTCTTCCAAAATAGAATTTAGCAGACCTACACAACACCCGATGGTTCCAATTCTCTAGGTGACTTTAATTTTTCCCACATATGACTCTCGAACTTTCTCCAAACTAGATTATGATGATTACATAGACAACCCCACAGTTGCTTTCTCTGCGTGAATGTAACCGTTCATATATGACTCTCCTACTTCTTTTGAACTACAGCATTTATTCCTACAAACCATCACGACAACGTTCTTTCTGTGAGTGAATGCAAGCGTTCTCACACTTCATCCAAATTACAGTTTAGCAGACCTACCAACAAACTACAGAGATTTGTTTTTCTCTGTGTCACTGTAATCTTTCCTATGTAAGGCTCTCGAACTTCTTCCAAACCACAGTTTAGCATGCCAACAAAATACGATCACAGAGTTGCTTTCTCTGCGTGAATGTAAGCATTGGTATATATGACTCTCCTACTTCCTCCAAAATACAGTTTAGAATGCTTACAAACCACCACCCAAACGTTGCGTTCTCTGAGTGAATGTAAGCGTTCCCATGTTTGACTCTCACAATTGATGCAATCTAGAATTTAGCATGCTTAGAAACAATCTCCCGAGAGTTGCTTTCTCTGGGTGACTGTAAACTTTCCTATGTAAGACTCGCAAACTTCTTCCAAACTACAGTTTAGCATGCCAACAAAACACTGCCCCATAGTTGATTTCTCTTCGTGATCATAAGCGTTCCCATATATGACTCTCATTCTTCTTTCAAAATAGAATTTAGCAGATCTACAAAATGGCCCCCGATGGTTGCTTTCTCTAAGTGACTGTAATTTTCCCCAGATATGACTCTCGAAATTCCTCCAAACTACAGATTAGCATGCATACATACGCCACCCAACAGTTGCTTTCTCTGCGTGAATGTAACCGTTCATATATGACTCTTCTACTTCTTCCGAACTACAGTTATTATGCCTACAAACCACCACCCAAACGTTGTGTTCTCTGAGTGAATGTAAGCGTTCCCATGTTTGACTCTCACAATCGCTGCTTGTTAGAGTTTAGCAGGCTTGCAAAGCTCTCCTGAGTGTTGCTTTCTCTAAATGACTGTAAGCTTTCCAGATATGACTCTCGAACATCCTCCAAACTATCGTTTAGTAGGCATACAAACATCACTCCATAGTTGCTTTCTCTGCATGAATGTAAGCGTTCCTATATATGATTCTCGTCCTTCTTCCAAACTAGAGTTTAGTATGCCTACAAACCACAACCCCATCGTTGATTTCTCCGAGTGAATGTACCCAGTCCCCCATATGACTCTCCCCCTTCTTCCAAAGTAGAGTTTTGCAGGCCTACAAACCATCCCCCGAAAGTTGGTTTCTATAAATGACGGTACGCTTTCCTATATATTACTCTTTAAGTTCTTGCAAAATAGAGATTAGCGTGGCTACAAAAAAGCCACCCCATAATTGCTTTCTCTGCATGAATGTAAGCGTTCCCATATATCATTCTCCTACTTCTTCCAAACTAGAGTTCAGTATGCCTACAAACCACCACACCATCGTTGCTTTCTCTGAGTGAATGTAAGCCTTCCCATATATGACTCTCACTCCGAAACCAAAATAGAGTTTAGCACGCCTACATTCCACACCCAGAGATTTGCTTTAAGCGACTCTAAGCTTTCTTATATGTGATTCTCAAACTTCGTCCAAACTAGAGTTTAGCATGCCTAGAAAACACCACTCCAGAGTTGCTTTCTCTGCATGAATGTAAGCGTTTGAATATATGACTCTGGTATTTCTTTCAAAATACAATTCAGCAGACCGAAAAATGAACCGCCGAGAGTTGCTTTCTCTAAGTGACTGTCTGCTTTCGAACTTCTTCCAAACTATATTTTAGCAGGCCTACAAAACACCACCCCATAGTTGCTTTCTCTGCGTCCATATAAGCGTTCATATATATGACTCTAGTACTTCTTCCAAACTGGAGTTAGTATACCTACAAACCGGCACCCCAATTTACCTTTCTCTGAGTGAATGAAGCGTATCCATGTATGCCTCTTTCACTTCATCCAAATTAGAGTTTAGCGGCTTACAAACCACCTCCTGTGAGTTGCTTTCTCTAGGTGACTGTAAACTTTCCTATATAAGACTCTCGAACTTCTTCCAAACTACAGTTTAGCATGCCAACAATACAGCGTCCCATCGTTGATTTCTCTGAGTCAACATAAGCGTTCCCATATATGACTCTCACTCTTCTTCCAAAATAGAATTTAGCAGACCTACACACCAGCCCCCGATTGTTCCTTTCTCTATGTGACTCTAATTTTCCCCAGATATGACTCTCGAACTTCCTCCAAACTACAGATTATGATGATTACCTACGCCACCCCACAGTTGCTTTCTCTGCGTGAATTTAACCGTTCATATATGACTCTCCTACTTCTTTGAACTACAGTTGTTATTCCTACAAACCACCACGACAAAGTTCTTTCTCTGAGTGAATGCAAGCGTTCTCACACTTCATCCAAATCACAGTTTAGCAGACCTACCAAGAAACTACAGAGAGTTGTTCTCTCTGTGTCACTGTAATCTTTCCTATATAAGGCTCTCGAACTTCTTCCAAACCACAGTTTAGCATGCCAACAAAATACGACCACAGAGTTGCTTTCTCTGCGTGAATGTAAGCATTCGTATATATGACTCTCCTACTTCCTCCAAAATACAGTTTAGAATGCTTAAAAACCAGCCACCCAAACGTTGCGTTCTCTGAGTGAATGTAAGCGTTCCCATGTTTGACTCTCACAATTGCTGCTAATTAGTGTTTAGAGGCTTGTAAAGCTGTCCCGAGTGTTGCTTTCTCTAGGTGACTGTAAGCTATCCTATATAACACTCTCGAACACCTTCCAAACTGCAGTTTAGCATCCCCACAACACATCACCCCATAGTTTCTTTCTCTGCATGAATGTAAGCGTTTGTATATGACTCTGGTACGTCTTTCAAAATACAATTTAGCAGACCTAAAAATCACCCGCCAAGAGTTGCTTTCTCTAAGTGACTGTCAGCTTTCGAACTTCTTCTAATCTATAGTTTAGCATGCCTGCACTACAGCACCCCGTATTTGCTTTCTCTGTGTTAATGTAAGCGTTCGTATTTATGTCTCTTGTACCTCTTCCAAAGTAGAGTTTAGTATGCTCAAAAACGGCCACCCCAACGTTGCTTTCTCTGAGTGAATGTAAGCGTTCCTGTATATGATTTTAACACTTCATTGAAAATAGAGTTTAGCAGGCCTACGAACCACCCCCTGAGAGTTTCTTTCTCTAAATGACTGTAAGCTTTCCAGATATGACTCTCGAACATCCTCCAAACTATAGTTTAGTAGGCATACACACATCACTCCATAGCTGGTTTGTCTGCGTGAATGTAACCGTTCATATATATGACTTTCCTACTTCTTCCGAACTACAATTAAGGCCACAAACTGCAACCCAAACCTTGCGTTCTGAGTGGATGTAAACCTTCCCATACTTGACTTTAAGAGTTGGTGCAAATTATCAGGCTTAGAAATCATCTCCCAAGAGTTGCTCTCTCTAGGTGACTGTAAGCTTTGCTATATAAGATTCTAAACTTCCTCCAAACTATAGTTTAGTAGGCATACAAACCTCACTCCATAGTTGCTTTCTCTGCATGAATGTAAGCGTTCCTATATATGATTCTCGTACTTTCTCCAAACTAGAGTTTAGTATGCCTACAAAACACAACCCCATCCTCGATTTCTCTGAGTCAATGTACGTGGTCCCCAATATGACTCTCCCACTTCTTCCAAAGTAGAGTTTCGCAGGCCTACCCTTCATCCCCCGAAAGTTGGTTTCTATAAATGAGTGTACGCTTTCCTATATAACTTCTTCCAAACTAGAGATTAGCATGGGTACAAAAAAGCCACCCCATAATTGCTTTCTCTGCATGAATGTAAGCGTTCCCATATATCATTTTCTTACTTCTTCCAAACTAGAGTTTAGTATGCCTACAAACCACCACACCATCGTTGCTTTCTCTGAGTGAATGTAACCCTTTCCATATATGACTCTCAATCTAAACCAAAATAGAGTTTAGCACGCCTACATTCCACACCCAGAGATTTGCTTTCTCTAAGTGACTCTAAGCTTTCTTATATGTGATTCTCAAACTTCGTCCAAACTAGAGTTTAGCACGCCTAGAAAACACCACCCCACAGTTCCTTTCTCTGCATGAATGTAAGCGTTTGAATATATGACTCTGGTACTTCTTTCAAAATACAATTTAGCAGACCTAAAAATCCACCGCCAAGAGTTGCTTTCTCTAAGTGACTGTCTGCTTTCGAACTTCTTCCAAACTATATTTTAGCAGGCCTACAAAACACCACCCCATAGTTGCTTTCTCTGCGTCCATATAAGCGTTCATATATATGACTCTAGTACTTCTTCCAAACTGGAGTTAGTATACCTACAAACCGGCACCCCAATTTACCTTTCTCTGAGTGAATGAAGCGTATCCATGTATGCCTCTTTCACTTCATCCAAATTAGAGTTTAGCGGCTTACAAACCACCTCCTGTGAGTTGCTTTCTCTAGGTGACTGTAAACTTTCCTATATAAGACTCTCGAACTTCTTCCAAACTACAGTTTAGCATGCCAACAATACAGCGCCCCATCGTTGATTTCTCTGAGTCAACATAAGCGTTCCCATATATGACTCTCACTCTTTTTCCAAAATAGAATTTAGCAGACCTACACACCAGCCCCCGATTGTTCCTTTCTCTAAATGACTCTAATTTTCCCCAGATATGACTCTCGAACTTCCTCCAAACTACAGATTATGATGATTACCTACGCCACTCCACAGTTGCTTTCTCTGCGTGAATGTAACCGTTCATATATGACTCTCCTACTTCTTCGAACTACAGTTGTTATTCCTACAAACCACCACGACAAAGTTCTTTCTCTGAGTGAATGCAAGCGTTCTCACACATCATCCAAATTACAGTTTAGTAGACCTACCAACAAACTACAGAGAGTTGTTTTCTCTGTGTCACTGTAATCTTTCCTATATAAGGCTCTCGAACTTCTTCCAAACCACAGTTTAGCATGCCAACAAAATACGATCACAGAGTTGCTTTCTCTGCGTGAATGTAAGCATTGGTATATATGACTCTCCTACTTCCTCCAAAATACAGTTTAGAATGCTTACAAACCACCACCCAAACGTTGCGTTCTCTGAGTGAATGTAAGCGTTCCCATGTTTGACTCTCACAATTGATGCAAATTAGAGTTTAGCACGCTTAGAAACAATCTGCCGAGAGTTACTTTCTCTAGGTGACTGTAAGCTTTCTTATATAAGACTCGCGAACTTCTTCCAAACTACACTTTAGCATCCCAACGAAACACTGCCCTATCGTTGATTTCTCTGAGTGAACATAAGCGTTCCCACATATGAATTTCACTCTTCTTCCAAAATAGAATTTAGCAGATCTACAAAACGGCCCCCGATTGTTGCTTTCTCTAAGTGACTGCAATTTTCCCCAGATATGACTCTCGAACTTCCTCCAAAGTATAGATTAACATGCGTACATACACCACCCAACAGTTTCTTTCTCTGCGTGAATGTAACCGTTCATACATATGACTCTCCTACTTCTTAGGGTAAAGGTTAAGCATTAGGGTTAGGGATTAGTGATTAGGGTTTTTGTTAGTGTTAGGGTTAGCGGTTAAGAGTTAGTGTTTTATGAAGGGGTATGGTTAGAATTAGGATTGGGGTTAGAGTTAGGGTGAGGTATAGGGGTTAGTTTTAGGGGTTAGTTTTAGGGTAAAAGGATAGGATTAGGGTTACGGGTTGGGCTTAGGTTTAGGGTTAAAGTTTACTGCTAGGGTTAGGGATAGTGTTCAGGGTTAGCTTTAGGGGTTCTGGTTAGGGTTAGGTGTTAGGTTAGTGTCAGGGTTAGGTCTAGTCGTGAGGGTAAGGTTTAGGGTTACCTTTAAGAGCTAGGGTTAGGTTTAATGGTTAGGATTAGGATTAGGGTTAAGGGTTAGGGTAAGGCTTAGGGGTTAGGGTGAAGGGTTAGGGTTTTTATTAGGCATAGCGTTGGGGTTAGAAGTAAGGGTTACTGTCAGTGTTAGGGTTGTAGGTAGGGTTACGGTTATGGTTAGCGGTTTAGAATTAGGGTTAGGGATTAGGTGTCACAGTGATCACTAGGAGATAGGGTTAGAATTATGGGATAGGGGTGGTTCTCAGGAAATGCGTTATGCATTAACGTTAGGATAAGAGGTTAAAGTTAGGCGCACGGTGAGGTTTACGTGTTAAGGGGAGAAATAGGAACAGGGTTGGGTGTTACGTTCAGGGTTAGGGTTATCTGTTAAAGGTATTGTTTATGCTTAGCGCACGGGCCCTGTCTGCATTAAGCGGGCGGGGGGAGTTTAGGGGGCTGGGATTGTACCCGGGAACCCACTCTATCATACTCTGGGTATGGGCCCGTGGGTTTATGCAGGACACAGTGGTAGAGCCTCCTTTCACGAATGGCATGGGAGGATTGCAGGCTTTCTAAACTCTAAGAAAGCAAGAAGTCTGAGAATTAGATTTAGGGTTAGGATTCTGGTTAGGGTTAAGGAAGAAGTTTAGTGTTAGGGTGAGGGCTTAGGGTTAGGGATTAGGGTTAGGGTTAAAGGTTAGTCTTAGGTTTAACGGTTACACTTTGGTTTAGGGTTGAGGTTTACGGTTAGGGTTAAGATGAGGGGTTAGGGTTTGGTACAGGGTTAGGGTTAAGTGTTAGGTTTAGGGTTGAAGATTAGGATTAGGGTTAGGATTAAAGGTTAGCGTGAGAGTTAACGCTTAGGGTTAAGGTTAAGAGTTAGGGTTTAGGGTTAGGGTTAGGGTTAGTTTTAGGGTTAGAGTTATGTGCTATGGTTTGTGTTAGAGGTTAGGGTTAGGTTTACTGGTCACGGTTAGGGTTAGGATTAGGGGGTAGCATTAGGGTTAGGGTTAGGGTTAAGGGATAGGATTAGGGATAAGTGCTGGGCTTAGGGTTAGGGTTTAGTGTTAGGGTTATCATTAAGGATTAGGGGAAGGGTCAGGGTTAAATGCTTGGGTGCGGGTAATGGTTAGGGTCAGGGTTAAGGTTCACGGATAGGGTTAGTGTTAAGGGTTACAGGTAGGTTTAGGGTTCAGGGTTAGAGGTAGCATTAGGGCTTAAGGTTAGGATTAGGCGGTAGGTTCGATTTAGGGTTAGATCTAGGCGTTAGGGTAAGGGCTAGCGTTAGGGTTAAGGGATAGGGTTAGGTTTAATGCTTAGGATTAGGGTTAGGGTTTGGGGTTAAAGTAAGTGTTAGGGGTTAGGTTTAAGGATCAAAGCTTAGGGTTATTTTTAGCTGTAGTGTTAGGGTTAGGGATAAGGGATCCCATTAGCATTAAGGGTCTTCCTTACTGTAGGGTTAAGGGTTAGGCTTAGAGTTAAAGGTTAAGGTTAGGGTCAGTGTTAAGATTTAGGGTGAGGGTTAACGGTTAGGGTAAAGGTTAAGCGTTAGGGTTAGGGATTAGTGATTAGGGTTTTTGGTTAGTGTTAGGGTTAGCGGTTAGGAGTTAGTGTTTTATGAAGGGGTATGGTTAGAATTAGGATTGGGGTTAGAGTTAGGGTGAGGTATAGGGGTTAGGTTTAGGGGTTAGTTTTAGGGTAAAAGGATAGGATTAGGGTTACGGGTTGGGCTTAGGTTTAGGGTTAAAGTTTACTGCTAGGGTTAGGGATGGGGTTCAGGGTTAGCTTTAGGGGTTCTGGTTAGGGTTAGGTGTTAGGTTAGTGTCAGGGTTAGGTCTAGTCGTGAGGGTAAGGTTTAGGGTTAGCTTTAAGAGTTAGGGTTAGGTTTAATGGTTAGGATTAGGATTAGGGTTAAGGGTTAGGGTAAGGCTTAGGGGTTAGGGTGAAGGGTTAGGGTTTTTATTAGGCATAGCGTTGGGGTTAGAAGTAAGGGTTACTGTCAGTGTTAGGGTTGTAGGTAGGGTTACGGTTAGGGTTAGCGGTTTAGAATTAGGGTTAGGGATTAGGTGTCACAGTGATCACTAGGAGATAGGGTTAGAATTATGGGATAGGGGTTGTTCTCAGGAAATGCGTTATGCATTAACGTTAGGATAAGAGGTTAAAGTTAGGCACACGGTGAGGTTTACGTGTTAAGGGGAGAAATAGGAACAGGGTTGGGTGTTACGTTCAGGGTTAGCTTTATCTGTTAAAGGTATTGTTTATGCTTAGCGCACGGGCCCTGTCTGCATTAGGCGGGCGGGGGGAGTTTAGGGGGCTGGGATTGTACCCGGGAACCCACTCTATCATACTCTGGGTATGGGCCCGTGGGTTTCATGCAGGACACAGTGGTAGAGCCTCCTTTCACGCATGGCAAGGGAGGATTGCAGGCTTTCTAAACTCTAAGAAAGCAAGAAGTCTGAGAATTAGATTTAGGGTTAGGATTCTGGTTAGGTTTAAGGAAGAAGTTTAGTGTTAGGGTGAGGGCTTAGGGTTAGGGATTAGGGTTAGGGTTAAAGGTTACTCTTAGGTTTAACGGTTACACTTTGGTTTAGGGTTGAGGTTTACGGTTAGGGTTAAGATGAGGGGTTAGTGTTTGGTACAGGGTTAGGGTTAAGTGTTAGGTTAAGGGTTGAAGATTAGGATTAGGGTTAGGATTAAAGGTTAGCGTGAGAGTTAACGCTTAGTGTTAAGGTTAAGAGTTAGGGTTTAGAGTTAGAGTTAGGGTTAGTTTTAGGGTTAGAGTTATGTGCTATGGTTTGTGTTAGAGGTTAGGGTTAGGTTTACTGGTCACAGTTAGGTTACGTTTAGGGGGTAGCATTA
>NW_027183067.1:0-2500 GCF_041146395.1 Eulemur rufifrons | reverse complement strand
GCTTAGGGGTTAGGGTGAAGGGTTAGGGTCAAGGGTTAGTGTTTTTGTTAGGCATAGCGTTGGGGTTAGAAGTAAGGGTTACTGTCAGTGTTAGGGTTGTAGGTAGGGTTACGGTTAGGGTTAGCGGTTTAGAATTAGGGTTAGGGATTAGGTGTCACAGTGATGACTAGGAGATAGGGTTAGAATTATGGGATAGGGGTTGTTCTCAGGAAATGGGTTATGCATTAACGTTAGGATAAGAGGTTAAAGTTAGGCGCACGGTGAGGTTTACGTGTTAAGGGGAGAAATAGGAACAGGGTTGGGTGTTATGTTCAGGGTTAGGGTTATCTGTTAAAGGTATTGTTTATGCTTAGCGCACGGGCCCTGTCTGCATTAGGCGGGCGGGGGGAGTTTAGGGGGCTGGGATTGTACCCGGGAACCCACTCCATCATACTCTGGGTATGGGCCCGTGGGTTTCATGCAGGACACAGTGGTAGAGCCTCCTTTCACGCATGGCATGGGAGGATTGCAGGCTTTCTAAACTCTAAGAAAGCAAGAAGTCTGAGAATGAGATTTAGGGTTGGATTATGGTTAGGGTTAAGGATGAAGTTTAGTGTTAGGGTGAGGGCTTAGGGTTAGGGATTAGGGTTAGGGTTAAAGATTACTCTTAGGTTTAACGGTTACACTTTGGTTTAGGGTTGAGGTTTACGGTTAGTGTTAAGATCAGCGGTTAGGGTTTGGTACAGGGTTAGGGTTAAGTGTTAGGTTTAGGGTTGAAGATTAGGATTAGGGTTAGGATTAAAGGTTAGCGTGAGAGTTAACGCTTAGGGTTAAGGTTAAGAGTTAGGGTTCATGGTTAGGGTTAGGGTTAGGGTTAGTTTTAGGGTTAGAGTTATGTGCTATGATTTGTGTTAGAAGTTAGGGTTAGGTTTACTGGCACGGATAGGGTTACGTTTAGGGGTTAGAATTAGGGTTAGGGTTAGGGTTAAGGGATAGGATTAGGGTTAAGTTTTGGGCTTAGGGTTAGGGTTTAGTCTTAGGGTTAGCATTAAGGATTAGGGTTAGGGTCAGGGTTAAATGCCTGGGTGCGGGTAATGGTTAGGGTCAGGGTTAAGGTTGACGGATAGGGTTAGTGTTAAGGGTTGCGGGTAGGTTTAGGGTTCAGGGTTAGAGTTAGCATTAGGACTTAAGTTTAGGATTAGGCGGTAGGTTCTATTTAGGGTTAGATCTAGGCGTTAGGGTAAGGGCTAGGGTTAGGGTTAAGAGATAGGGTTAGGTTTAATGCTTAGGATTAGGGTTAGGGTTTGGGGTTAAAGTAAGTGTTAGGGGTTAGGTTTAAGGATCCAAGGTTAGGGTTATTTTTAGCTGTAGTGTTAGGTTTAGGGATAAGGGATCCCATTAGCATTAAGGGTCTTCCTTACTGTAGGGTTAAGGGTTAGGCTTAGAGTTAAAGATTAAGGTTAGGGTCAGTGTTAAGATTTAGGGTGAGGGTTAGCGGTTAGGGTAAAGGTTAAGCGTTAGGGTTAGGGATTAGTGATTAGGGTTTCTGGTTAGTGTTAGGGTTAGCGGTTAGGAGTTAGTGTTTTATGAAGGGGTATGGTTAGAATTAGGATTGGGGCTAGAGTTAGGGTGAGGTATAGGGGTTAGGTTTAGGGGTTAGTTTTAGGGTAAAAGGATAGGATTAGGGTTATGGGTTGGGCTTAGCTTTAGGGTTAAAGTTTACTGCTAGGGTTAGGGATAGGGTTCAGGCTTAGCTTTAGGGGTTCTGGTTAGGGTTAGGTGTTAGGTTAGTGTCAGGGTTAGGTCTAGTCGTGAGGGTAAGGTTTAGGGTTAGCTTTAAGAGCTAGGGTTAGGTTTAATGGTTAGGATTAGGATTAGGGTTAAGGGTTAGGGTAAGGCTTAGGGGTTAGGGTGAAGGGTTAGGGTGCAGGTTTAGGGTTTTTGTTAGGCATAGCGTTGGGGTTAGAAGTAAGGGTTACTGTCAGTGTTAGGGTTGTAGGTAGGGTTACGGTTAGGGTTAGCGGTTTAGAATTAGGGTTAGGGATTAGGTGTCACAGTGATGACTAGGAGATAGGGTTAGAATTATGGGATAGAGGTTTTTCTCAGGAAATGGGTTATGCATTAACGTTAGGATAAGAGGTTAAAGTTAGGCGCACGGTGAGGTTTACGTGTTAAGGGGAGAAATAGGAACAGGGTTGGGTGTTATGTTCAGGGTTAGGGTTATCTGTTAAAGGTATTGTTTATGCTTAGCGCATGGGCCCTGTCTGCATTAGGCGGGCGGGGGGAGTTTAGGGGGCTGGGATTGTACCCGGGAACCCACTCTATCTTACTCTGGGTATGGGCCCGTGGGTTTCATGCAGGACACAGCGGTAGAGCCTCCTTTCACGCATGGCATGGGAGGATGGCAGGCTTTCTAAACTCTAAGAAAGCAAGAAGTCTGAGAATGAGATTTAGGGTAGGATTATGGTTAGGGTTAAGGATGAAATTTAGTGTTAGGGTGAGGGCTTAGGGTTAGGGATTA
>NW_027183066.1:87500-107500 GCF_041146395.1 Eulemur rufifrons | reverse complement strand
CTCCTCCTCCTCCTCCTCCTCCTCCTCCTCCTCCTCCTCCTCTCCTCCTCCTCCTCCTCCTCCTCGTCCTCCGCCGGTTTCGTGCCGGGATCCCATGGTCCTTGGGGTTGACCAGATGTCCCGTCGCACTTAGTCTCTGCGGGGCTGGCCCCATCGATGCTATGGAGGGGGGATCACCGCCAGGGGGCGCTGCGGTTGCGGGCTTCTCGACTCCCTCTCCTTCCCCACCCCTCCGCTCGCCCGCTCCTCCTTTCTTTACTCCCTATCGCCCCGCCCCCTTTTTTCTCCACACACACGCAATTATCACGCTCACGAACTATCCCGGGACCTGGCGTGACTTTCATCGCAATCTCCCCCCCCCCCGGACACACACACATAGAGACACACCCTCCCGGCAGGGAGCACCCTGAGTGGTCGTGCAGATGTCGCTGCTGCATGCGGCCTCCGCATGGGTTCGCTGGTTGACCAGATGTCTGGTCCTTGGGTGGTTGACCAGATGTCTGGTCCTTGGGTGGTTGACCAGATGTCTGGTCTGTGGTTGTCATCCTGACAGGGAGGCTTCGGGACGGATTTGGTCTCTCTGGCCTCGCTGCCCCTAGGGGTCACCCTGCGATCGGTATTCTTCTCGCGCGGGGCGAGGGGGCGCTCCGGAGCATTCCTCTCCTCTCGGAGTTTCTGTCTGCAGTCTCTCGACTTGCTCTCACTCCCCTACCCTGCTGTGTGACTTTCTTTTTGGTCCTTTCATTTTATCTATTCTCTCTTTGCCTTTTCCTGCCCGCCTTTCCGCTCCCCCCCCCCCGGATTCATGGTTTCACGTCACGCGGGTGACGTGCCGACACACCAGGAGGCCCTTCTCACACGTGCGCGTGAACACGCAATCAACACGTTTATGAACTAGAAAGGGATCTGGTGTGACTTTGCTATTATTTCCCCTCCCCTCCTCCCCGCGCTGAGAATGAGTTTCCCCGGGCTCGTGTGCCCGCCTGGGAATCGGCTGCAGACGCCATGGCCCCGGGTCGACCACATGTTGCCCTGGGGTCCACCAGATGTCTCTGGCGAATTGGGGCCCTAGGGTGCTTATGACGGTGTGGTCACTAGGTGTCGCTCTGGGCTCAGTATTCTTCCTTCTCGCTGTGACTTTGGTCTCTTTTTTTCGAAATTTCTTTCTTTCTTCCTCTTTTGCCCTGTTTCCATTTTCCCTTCTTAATCTCTTTCTCTCTTTTTGTTGCTTTTTTTCCACGGCAGATGGGTGATGTGTGTGTGGAGGAAACGCGGCGTCAGGGAGAAGACACATCTCACACGTGCTCGGGAACACCCGATCGTCACGCTTCTGAGTACCGACCGATGGATCTGGTCCCGAGAATTTTTTAATAGTTTTCTCCCCTCTCTCTCTCTCTCTCTCTCTCTCTCTCCCCCCCCCTTCCTTCTCTTTCCTTTCTCTCCCTTCCTTTCTTTCTTTCCCTCGCTCTCTCGCTCTCGCTCTTCTTTTCTTTCTGACAGAGTCTCTCGTTCTGTTGCCCTGGCTAGAGTGCCATGGCGTCAGCCTAGCTCACAGCAATCTCAAACTCCTGGGCTCAAGCGATCAGACTGCCTCAGCCTCCCGAGTACTTGGGATTACAGGCATGTGCCAGCATGCCCAGCTAATTGGATATACGTGTGTGTGTGTGTGTGTGTGTGTGTGTATATATATATATTTTTTCTTTTTTCTTTTTTTTTTTTTTTTGAAACAGAGTCTCACTCTGTTGCCCAGACTAGAGTGCCGTGGCGTCAGCCTAGCTCACAGCAACCTCAAACTCCTGGGCTCAAGCGATCCTACTGCCCCAGCCTCCCGAGTACCTGGGACTACAGGCATGCGCCACCGTGCCCGGCTAATATTTTTCTGTATATATTTTTAGATACTGTTTCTGTATATATTTTTAGATATATAGTTTCTTTCTATTTTTAGTAGAGATGGGGGTCTCGCTCTTGCTCAGGCTGGTCTCGAACTCCCGACCTTGACCGATCCACCCGCCTCTACCTCCCAGAGTGCTAGGATTACAGGCGTGAGCCACCCCGCCTGGCGTGTACGTTCTGTATTCACAGCCAGACGGAAGGCAGGGAGAATGTTACCCTTTCAAAGCCCGCCCTGCTCGCCTCTCAGCCCACCGATGGCACTCTGAATCCCGTGGCATTCCTTCACTCAGCTGAATTCTTCAGCACCCGACCCCCCCCCATCCCACCCCCGTGCCACGGGAGTTCGTTCTCATGGCAGAGCCATCGAGGCTGTTGCCACACGTGTTGTAGGTGCCTAGGCAGACTGTGCCCTGGCCCCGAGGAGGTACGGAACCGCCTATCGCCTCGGGAGGGAGGGACAAGATGTGTCCGTGTCCAAGGCGACGTCCTGTCGATCACGAGGAGGCCTGCAAAGGCTCGTATCTGCCAGGCATTGAGCCACATCACATGAAACACCGGTGTGTTCCTTCACTTAGGTGGTGTCGCGTGTTGATACTCACAGAGGATGATAAACCCACTCGCATGCCGGCTGAGCCCCCTGTGTCTCCTCCTCTATCCACTGAGGGAAAAAACCGCAACGAAAGGTAGAAAACCACAGGGGGGGAAGAGAGCCCGTCGCTCTCCCTATGTGACCGTCCGGAGTGCTCGTTCAGATGGGAGGAGGTGTGTTTGTGTGTGTGTGTGTGTGTGTGTGTGTGTGTTTCATTGATTTTGGTGCCATCTTTTCTCTGCAGCTGCGTCAGAGGACAGCGATTTTTCCGATTTTCACTCCGCTGAGTGAATTGCCTTTTGAAGAGAATGTCCACAGGAAGCCTACGGTCCTCCCGCGGGGGTGGCCCTCCTCTAGAAATGAATCTCGTTTCTTGAACGGAGGGGACTTGTTGACGCCATCATGCTTTCGGGACGACTTCTCAGACGCTAGCTTTGGACCGCAACATAGGTGCCCCCGACATTGCCTCAAGGGTTCCGTGGTGCCTCCTGTCAAGAGACCCCACCGACCGTCCCCAGCCTGCCCGCTCAAGGGAGCCGGGCCCCTTCTGATCTGTCCGCCCGCCGGTGAAGCTCCCTCCCGAGGGTCGGAAAGCCCACCTGTTTCCCAGTTCGGTTGAATGATGGGGCACCCGGGCAGGGCACTGGCACCGAGTGACTCCATTCTGAGTCTGTCTGCTCTGGGGGGCGGGGGCGGGTGGGGGGGCAGTTCCGTCTCGACCCGGTGGCCTCCTACCGACTGACTCGATGGGACGGACCATTCTCACTCAGGATCGTGTACCTTCTTGGCCTAGGCACATCCCGGCACTTAAAGCCACTTTTCGGGGACACTCTCCCACGTACAGATAGATGGCCTGCACGAGTGCTCTTCCTTTCTCGAAACACTGGAAATCTGTCCTCAATTTTACCTGACCTACCTGACGGTGTGTGATAAAGGAGCATAGAACCCTCAGCCACCCTCCACCTTCCCGCTGTCCCGAGAGACAGTGCCGAGCGTGAAATTCTATCCCTGACTCTCTGTGTCCACCGGAACGTGGCCTGACTGCAGTGACATCAGCTACGTCAAGTCGTTCTCTGGGTAGGGAAAGAACTTAACCAGATAGGCCCTATCGGTCGCTTCTCTGTTCTGATAGTTTTGTGGCAGCCATTTCTTTCCCCCTCTCTTTTCTTTTTCTGTCTCTCTCCCCCACCCCCACCCCCAAATTCTTTCTACGAAGACGTTTAGGATGTCAGATTCTGGCCACATGCCCCCCCTAGGCATACGGGGGCCAGCATAGACAAAGGTCTTCGGTACCAAGTGTTCATTCCACGGTGACAGATATTGCCACTCTTGTATTGACCAGGGCGAGATGGTGAGTGGGTCAACTCTGAAACTCCCTGTACTCTACTTCTCTCTTGGGTAGGTCCCTGCCCCAACCCTCCGGCTTCTAGCACACACCCAGGGGCACTCTCTCCTCTCTGGATAAAGTTCCAGATGATCCGATCCGCTCCGAGGAGGAAGGGGAGCTGGCCGGGCCACCCACTGTGCGCCCCACCCCCGTCAGTCATAGGGTCCGTTCTTTTCAGGATGACACCGGCAGCGGTTGCTGGGTGTCACCTAGCGGCCACTTTGATCAGACCTCGGGATCCGGAAAGTCAGGTGACGTTGGGAGTTTAAGAGCTGACTCCCGGGAGGTGTGGAGGGCGGGGAGGAGAGCACGGTCCGGACGGTCCCACCCTCTTCTTCCCGGGCCCGCAGCTCTGGGCCCGCCCGGGGCAGCCCTAGCCTCTAGCGGGTCTCCGCCCACCCGCCCTGTTGTCTGCGGGAGGCGCCCCTCCTCCCGCTCTCTGCCTCCTCCCGGGACCGTAGGCCTCTGCCCGTCGTCTTTTTTATTTTTATTTTTTCCCTTTTGTTTGTTTCTCTTTTATCTTGTGTTTTAGGCTTATCGAATATCATATCGTATAAAAACTTAAATCACAGAATGAATTATATTAAGTAACAAGATGTGGCTTTTTATCCTACGCCGAGAACGATGAATTTTTCTCTTCGTGTCCATTTTCCTGTCCTGGAAGAAATACAAAGTTGCTCGTGATACTTCCCCATCATCTTCCAGTTTCCCCGACTGTCAACACGATGTATTCGATCGTATATCTTTGTGTGTGCACGTGGGCGCCTGTACCTATTTCTTTTCGGCATCAGTCTCAGGTCTTTTGGCACCTAGGGGGGAAAAAGGAGAAACCAATAAAGGACAGAAAGACGTTCTGTCGTTTTACGCTCCCCACCACCACCACCACCGCCACCACCACTTTTGGGAGCTTGTAGTCTGGCCTATGTCCCCAAGGCAGGTTAAATCTTTTCTTAAAACTCCCAAGTGGTCCCCTGCCCCGCCCCCCCCCCAGGTGGGCGGCCGGCAGAGTTCACAGGCTTTGTTTTTGGCAGAGCCTGGACGATTGAAATAATTAACCACAATCAACGCTAAAGCTGAGAACCCCTCCCCCCCTCATTAAAAGCTCTGTATTTCTGCCTAGCCCTATGTTCGGGGAAATTCGGAGGCTTGAGATGGGAAGGTCTACCCTATTTTCTCCTTTACCGGCAAAATAGACTCTCTCTTTCCTTCCTCCTCAAACAGCTTGTCCTCGTTATTCGGCCTCGTGGGCAAGTGGCCGAGCTTTCGGTAACACCAAGTCTTCTAAGTTGTGTTGTGTTATCGGTCTTGTTTTCTTTCTTTTCTTTTCTTTTCTTTTCTTTTTTTTTTTGAGACAGGATTTCTTTCACTCTGTCCTCTCCCAGGCCGCCTTGGCCTGATTGTAGCTCACAGCAAGCTCCAAATCCAGGGCTTAAGTGATCCTCTCTGCCTCAGCCTTCTGAGTAGCTGGGACTATAGGCAAATGCTGCCACACCCGCCATAATTTTTCTTTTTTTTTTTGTTGGTAGAGATGAGGTCTCATCGTGTTACCCAGGCTGGTCTCCAGCTGCTGGGCTCAAGTCACGCTCCCGTCTCTGCCTCCCAAGTTGCGGGGATCACGGGCATGAGCCACCATGGCCAGCCAGGTTATTTAAAGGTGATCGCTTTGCTATCCTGATACAAAACCCCAAATGTGCGAGTTTAAGGCACCAGACGGAGGGAGTCCCCACACTACATCGTCACGAACATTGAGGGTGGCTCACGAAACAGCTGGGATGTGGCCACACAGTAGTGATCGAGGAGATATATTCTAGTGGGATAGCAGAAATATAGAATGTCCTGAAGACACTAAATGTCGGAATGCCACAGCAGTCAATGGCTGACAAACTTCCATTCCATCGTGTCATGGTAGGCGGCTTACTTTTCTCCTGCTCCCTCGGTATGATTAAGGCCTGACGTAGAAAATGTCTACGTCTCATCCAAATCCATCGAGACGATGGAAGGGGGAACTGGGAGAGGAATAAAGAAAAACAAGAGGGGGAGAAGGAGGAAACTGCCTCCCCTGCCCCCATGCTACCCAATTAATAAATGAAGAATGGCCTCTTCCCTCCTCTTCCCAACCCCTAACTATGCCTGGAGGTGTATCGTAGGCCTACAGTCCTAAGAAATGTACAACTACTGATAGTAATGGGAAGAAATGCAGTCTAATAGGTTTCTGTGCAGTGGGACACCTGGCCAGGGCACTTACGGTGAATGGAGCTTGCAGGGCGGGCGGGAGGTTGCTCTGGGTGAGTCTGTGAGTTGGCGGTGAGTGGTGAGTGAATGTGAAGGCCTAGGACATTACTTACTGTAGGTTTTCATAAACCCTGGACACTTAGGCCACACGACATTTACCTTTAGAAATTTCTTTCTTCAATAATACATTAACCTTAGCTTACTGTAAGTGTTTTCACTTCATAAACTTTTCCATGGTGGTTTGGCTTTTTTTTTGTTTGTTTGTTTGTCTGTTTGTTTGTTTGTTTGTTTGTTTTTCTTTCTTTTAAACTTTTGGACTCTTTTGCAACACCACGACTTAAAACACAAATGCGTTGCACTGTTGTACACAGATATTTTCTTTCTCTGTGTCCTTATGTGTTCCGTAAGCTTTTTCCTACTTTTAAAGTTTTTATCGTTCTATGCACTTTTCAAAATAATAAAAACTAAAACGGGGGGGGGGGTGGGAGAGGGAAGGAGAGAAATACACACACATGAATATGTTTCCCAAGTGAACTGAGGAAGGGGGCCGAGTCAAGGTTCTCAGGGAGCCACCAGTGATGAAACGGTCAGGCTCAGAATCAGCATTGCAGAGTGGCTGCAGAGCCGGGGGGCCTGGACTGGCTACCTGGACGACACTCCGTGTTTGGTAACTTGGCGAGTCATACATCCTCTTGAGCCTCAGCCTCTTCATCTGCAAATGCAGAAATCATGGTGCCTACCCCACAGGGATATTGTGCAGAGTGAAAAAGCAAATGCAGGCAAAGCCCACAGAAGCACGCGTGGTAAACAGTAAGCCTTTAATCGTGGTCACAGTCGTTGTTATAGGATCATCTTCCTATGTCCTTGTCTTTTAAAGATTAGCAGAACCTCCCAGAAGATGAGAATGGGCTCCCCCTGAGCAAGTCTCGGCTGTAAAGTCACAGGCATGTTGAGCATGTGGCACAGAAGGCAGAATAAAAACCTGATCCCGGAACATTATGTTCCTGCAGGACATGAAATCATTGAAGGTATGGGAAATCCTACCTCATATCCGTTTTACTAGAACACCTATGATTGCGTACGCACATGGACGCACGCGCACGCGCACCCCAAACTTTTTGAGCTTCACAAAACAGCGTAACCAAGGAACACACTATGATGCTTCTTAGCGATCTATTTAGGCCCAGGTTACTCGTCACTCTGAGCCTGCCTCCTTATCTGTCCAATGAGAATAGTGTTTGTCACAATTATCGTCATCGTCATCCTACCTAACGCTTCTGGTAAAATTGAAGTGTGAGAACACCCGCTAGACAGAAAATCCATGTTATCTCTCAATTTTTCTTCCTCCTGATTTCTATCTGAATCTGTGAGCTCGCTTTGGTTCACTTCGGTTTTTCGAGAGGCTCCGGTTACCTTCTCTCCCACCTATATCGGATTGGGTCTGACGGAAGAAAGAAGGAAAAAAAAAAAAAAAAAAAACATAGTAAAGAAAGCAGAACAACATTTGTTTCTGAAGCAACCGATCAAACATTGCTGATGAGCCGGTCTTTTCTATTTCAGTAAACCAAGGAGGCCTATTGTCACGAGGATGTGAGGGGCCCGGGTAAGATTGGATGATTACCCCTAAAGGAGACAAAGCAGACAGACTATGGCACATGTGATCTTAGCAAAGAGAATAAACAGTGACCTCTCTGCCGAGTTGGGCCTTAGCATACCAAAGGGAAATAAAGGTGTAATAGGATGCTCAATTTTTACTCTGGAAACAGAGGTTGGTTGGGCACTGAACTGAGAACACTGAATTTTTTACCCTCCTTGATATTCACATAGGCTTAGAGGAGGCAAAAAAAAAAAAAAGAATACTGAGCCTATAAGTCATCCCTAAAACTCGGATTTTATGTTCCCTTGCCTTTTCATAACTGAGCAACACACAACATTAAAGAATGGACACAGGCCGGACGCGTTGGCTCAGGCCTGTAAACTTAGCACTCTGGGAGGCCGAGGCGGGAGGATCGCTCAAAGTCAGGAGTTCGAGACCAGCCCGAGCGAGAGTGAGACCCCCCGCCCCCGTCTCTACTAAAAATATAGAAAGAAATTGTCCAGACAACTAAAAATATATAGAAAAAAATTAGCCGGGCATGGAGGCACATGCCTGTGGTCCCAGCTCCTGGGGAGCCTGAGGCAGGAGGATCGACTGAGCCCAGGAGTTTGAGGTTGCTGTGAGCTAGGCTGACGCCACGGCACTCACTCTAGCCCGGGCAACAGAGTGAGACTCAGTCTCGGGGGGGGGGGGGACCCAAAAACAAACAAACAAACAAACAAACAAACTGGAAGGGACACAGACTTCCACAGGTTTGTGTGTGGCCCCTTTTACTTATTAACGCTACAGGACCTTAATTATTTGTGCTCTGAATCTGATATTCAAATTATCCTTGTGGCCAACGCGTTTGAACAGTAGATGGTAGGGGAAGAAGAGTTCACCTCCTGAATAGATGACAAGTAACGGGAGTACTGGTGAAATTACAAGTGGCTTACGTTTACACACTGAAAATCCCAGTTAGCCGCTACCATGAGTTCAAAGAAGAGATCTAAATTTCTGACCCTATGACCCTAAAAGATATTTCCTCCCATGGTGTCACAGATAAAAATAAAACTGCATCCTAGCACTTTGGGAAGCCTAGGGGGAAAGGATCGCTTGAGGCCAAGAGTTTGAAGTTGCAGTGATCTATGATGATGCTACTGCACTTTAGTCTGGGAAACAGAGTGAGGGCCCGTCAAAAGAAAAAAAAGAAAAAGACAAAAAGAAAGAGAGAGAGAGAGAGAGAGAGAGAGAGAGGCAGAGACAGGAAGACACAAGGAAAGAAAGAAAGAGAGAAAGAAGAGAGGAGAAGAGAAGAGAAGCGTCAATCTATCCATTGCATTTTCTACCCTTTAGGTGACTGGGCTTCAGCAGGGTGATGTGATCTGACAAAGTTCATGTTGCTAAGAAATAAAGCACTGGAGTTCAAACTCTGAGTTTTCAAAATCCAGCATATCCCCCTACCCACCATACCGTGCCACCTCTGAGAGTGGATATCTCACAGAGGAGAGCTGTGGAGGCCATTCTTGGACAGACAGAGTCAAGTAGTGGAGACCATGGAGTCTCTGCTCTGCAGCCAGTCTAGAGACATATGGAGCCATTAACACTGCTTGTGAGGAAAATACCATGTCATAGGGAAACAGAAATATTTTCCGCCTTAGGCAGATACAATTTAGGAAAAGACCCGAAACCCCTCTTCTTCTAACAGTGCTTTCTGGTCAGATGCTGACCCCTTCGATTCACAGATTCAGATACATCATTCAATGCAAGCATTGTCAACAAGTCACTCTTTGCAGCTTTCTGAAATTTCTCGCATATAGCATACTTGTAAAGATGATCACTTATGTGAAGACACCACCCCTCCAGAAAAACAAAAACAAAACCAAAACAGAAGCCCACTTTTCTCTGCTGTGAAAATCAAGATCAGCTTTTATGAGATCCACTAAATTCACACAAGAAGTAAAATATAATCATACTGATATATGCAATTTTTCTCTTAGAACAGAATGCATGGTGCTCCTTATCGTCTCAGATACTGTCAACAGAAAGCACGCGGTGGATGAACAATCTCCGTGAGCTTTTCTACAGAGATGGGGTGGGTGTGTGTGTGTGTGTGTGTGTGTGTGATAAATAATGAGGGTTGAGGAGCAGATAAATGACTGGGGGAAAACAACAACAGCAACAACAACAAAAACCACTTCCTGGTTCCTCGATGCAAGCATTCATTTAAAGGGGATACTCGTATGTATACCTAGGTGGAAAGTGGAAGCAGCTTTAAAAAAAAAAAAAGAAAAATTGCTGCGAGCCCTGGTTATGATACGGCAATAAGCGCTAGCTCTTGGAAGGTGTAAAACATATTCACGGTGGCTTACGCCAATCTGGGATGTACAAAGACGAGCTTGAGCACCACCACCAACCAAAAATATGAATGAATACCTGGCTAGCGATCAGGATCAGACATAATAGAAAAGAAAAAGCTCCCAAGGCTAAAATAATGTGAACACGATTGACTCGTCCATGGAAAAGAACCCCAAATCACTGCAAAATAATTTAAAGAGTTTTATTCTGAGCCCAACGGCCGTGATCATGGCCCAGAGAGCTACGCCCAAGAAGCCTTGAGCAAGCGGACCCATTGTGGTGGGGTGGGTTACAGTTTGGCTTCATACATTTTAGGGAGACAGGAATTACATGTAAAATCACAAATCAAAACATGGAAGGGGTACATTGGTCTGGGCTGAAAAGGCAGGACATCTGGCAGTTGGGGGGGGGGGCGGGGGAGGGAGGGTGCGGTGTTTACAGGTTTACAGCTGGGTTTAAAGATTCTTTGATTTGCAATTGATGACATAAATGAACCTCTGCCTAAAGGCTTTGCATCATGTTTTCAGTTAAGGTAAGGAGGTCTGCTAATCACAGACAAGCCACTGGACAGTTTACCCAAAACTCAAGTGCCCTGTAGTTCAGTAAACGGTTGGCCTGCTAGATATGCGTTAAGCTTTGTCTTGCCTGGCCTTAGGCCCGTCGGACATTCAGTATCTCATTGTTATAAAATCTGACTCCATCAGGGAGGGGTGTCTGACTTCCCCTGTCCTTGCGGGGCAGCAGCTCAGGTTTAAGGGTTTTTCTAGGGTTCCCTGGGCCAACCACGGGACGGGTCAGCTGGCGGTGGCGGGCGGGGGGCGGCTTAAGATTTTATTTTAGTTCATAGACTCCAGAAATGGTATTTCCCTGGCAAAGACACACGAGTTCATGAAAAGCTTTCATTCAGTTGGTCTGGCTCCTCCCTGAGGTCGTCTCCCTGCCCCCCACTCCTCCCATCCCCTGGGGCCGGAGCGGGGGGGGGGGGGGGAGGGGTGAAGGCCCAAGAGGAGAGGCGCGTGGGGGAGGTGCCGCTCCCAGAACCAGAGACTCGTCTGGGCCCCACGTAACCCAGCCACCGCGACCGCTTCGCCCGAGGAGGTGCCCAGCAAGTCGTGCTTCTGCCCCTCGGGATTGCCTGCGGGCTGGGGGCGGGGTACGAGCTCCCGGCCCAAGAGGGAAACCCCTAGCCTGGCCGCACAGATGGCCGGGCCCCCGGCGGAGCCCTTCCGCCGTTTTCCACCCCTCCTCCACTCACTGCGCTGACTGCGCATGCGCGCTCGCACGTAGCCGCCTCGGGCTTCTCTCGGGCGGAGCCGCTTTCAGCCGCGACCCCGCCCCGCGAGCTGACTGCGCATGCGCGCTTGCACGTAGCCGCCTCGGGCTTCTCTCGGGCGGAGCCGCTTTCAGCCCCGACCCCGCCCCGCGAGCTGCCGCTTCCAGGCGGCACAGCGCATGGGGGAGGGGACGGAGCTCTAAAGAAATCAGTCCCCTCCGTCTCCTGCCTCAGGAAAAGCCCCAAACCCTTGGAGAACTGCCACCCACCGCCACTGCCGTGTGTGTGTGGGGGGGGGGGCGGGGGGGCTGGGTCTTTACTTTGTGTCCTCCTTGTGGCCCAGTCCAAGGCGGCTGGGCTGCCAAACAGATCGTCTCGAGAGGGAGGCAGGAAGGGCCCAGGTCTGGACAGGGGTGGATTGGACCCCTCCACCCTGGGGTGTGGACTTGTGACCGAAAGCTCAGCTGCTTGTCCACGAGGCCGAATAACGAGGACAAGCGGTATGAGGAGTAAGAAAACAGAGAGTCTACTTTGCTGACAAAGGAGGAAATAAATAGGGTAGAGCTTCTCAGTCTCAAACCCCCAAATTTCGTGAACATAGGCCTAGGCAGAAATACAGAGGTTTTAAAGGAGGGAGGGTTGGTTCTCAGCTTCAGGCAATTACTGCAGTTAGCTGTTCTAAAGGTCCCGTCTCTGCTGAGAAGAAATCCCTTGAACTCTGTGGGCCGCCCACCCTGGGGGCCACCTGGAGTTATAACCAAAGAGTTAACGTGCCTCAGGGATGCAGGCCGGGCTGCAAGTTCCCAAAAGCCTGGGGGAAGTTTTAAAAAGACAGAAAATCTTTCTGCCCTCTTCCCCTCCCACCCCCCCACAAAGCCATTTTCTCTGGTGCAGACTCGGCACCCTCCCTGCCCCCCCCCTCCCCGTGCAGGCCTGTTTGTCCTCAATCATCTGTGAGGTTCACGAGGAGGAGATGCTCTCTCGCTCTCCCCACCCTCTTTCTTCCCTTAGGAAATCCTCAGCGCTGTTCCACACACTCAAGGTGGCGGGCCTGCTCCGGCCACCAGCCACCTCTTGTGCCACCTCCCGCCCCCCCCCGCCCCCAACGGAGTAGGTGTACAGACAGGAGCACACTTTACCGGAGGGCGCCTGGGGATGAAGAGTTGTGGTGGCCAAATGGGGGATGCGGGGCGGGGAGGAGAGTGGCTGGCATTTGGCAAAGAGTGACACGGAGTGGCCATCCAGGCTTGTCTGAAAAGT
Organism: Eulemur rufifrons; assembly: GCF_041146395.1. Lineage (NCBI taxonomy): Eukaryota > Metazoa > Chordata > Mammalia > Primates > Lemuridae > Eulemur > Eulemur rufifrons. Next base: position 94,932 of record NW_027183066.1, on the reverse strand, counting down.
GGGACTACGAGCCTGAGAGCGCCGACGGAGTCGATGGACATGGTCACTGCTGTGGGATGTCTCTTTTACCACGATGTAACACCAAAGCAAACCCCTGACCCGCTGGGTCGGAGAAGGCCTTGTGGGCAATTTAGAAAAGCCATGGCGTGGCCATTTGGAATACTTCCTGCCTCTCCGGGAATCAAAAATTAGAAAGGACCATGGGTTCTGTATTAACGTACCAAAGGCAGGCAGAATTTTAGCCTTTTAAAGCCTGCCCTGGCCCTATCTCAGCAAGGCAGTGGCACCCCAAGTTCCGTGACATTTCTGCACTCGGCGGCTGACTTCTTCAGCCATCTGTTGCGATGCCCCTGCCAGGTGGCCACTCACTCGCCCCTTCAGTTCAACCCTTGTACCAGAAAGTGTTGCCTTCTTCCTAACCCCTATGGGGGGACCGGGGGGTGACGTGTGTGGGGGGGGGTAGTGGAAATGGGCAGATCCCACAGGTGCAGCCTCTTCCAGGTCATAATGGGCCTGAGGCAGCGTGGGATTCCCCCGGAAGGGAGGCAGGGTGGCACTACGGCACCGAAGCCTGACGCCGGCGGCCACGTGGATGGTGGGGGACACGTTAGACCGCTGAGATGCAGCCACTGAGAGCCACCCCGCAGCAAGAGGTCTCTCTGGCAGAGCAGGCACTGAGTCCGCAAGTCAAGACAGCTGGGAGGCCTGGGAGACAGAGGCTCTGGATCTCAGGTCCCGGGGTGGGGGCGGGGGGCAGTGCCAGTGCCTGGAGAGAGAGAGAGCCCAGGCTCCAGAGGCCATGATGGGGCCTGGTGGGCAGGGCCGAGGAGGTCAAGGCCGGGTGTGGTGGGGTCCGGGATGAGGGGCTTGGGGTGACGGGCAGGGAGAACGACCCGTTCACTCAGACGTGCCCTCAGAGGAAGGCAGAGGTGCGTTTTGCCTTCCTCCGGCTAGTGGAACGCTCGGCATTTCTTTCCTTCAGAGCTGGGTTGAACCGGTGTGGCATCTGTTATAGTACGGAGTGCGAGACAGGACAACCTAGAGACCGAATTGAGCCAAGTCATGAGTCCACATTAGCTGGCCAGCGACCACCCCCTGCCCTGTTAGGGTACAGGTACAGAGAATGGCCCCGAGCCGAAAAAAGCAGGAAGGTTTCAGACTATCCTAAGCTAGAGCTCCGTGACTTTAGGCACGGCGGTTGAAACAACACTATACCACCTACTCCGCAGCTGTGTGGTCCGGGACCAGCCTCGGGCCCCCGTTTCGTTTCGGTTACAGTCTTTAAGCGAGCAGGTTTACAGAAACAGATAGCTCCAATTAAGGAACATTCTTTCAGGCGTTAAGCAAGCACAATCAATTTTACGACAGGCAGCTGGAAAGTTTAAACACTTAGTTACAAGTTAATTGCTTTGTTTTATCTCCGCAAGGTACGTATTTCCAATTACAGACATAGGTCAAGCGGACATCGGTCACCTAGCGAGCAAGCATAAGTTTTCAAGTGGGCCTTTACAGCGTCCAGACAGGCCTCGGTCCAGTTATTGTGCATTCTTTTTGACCACTTGGAAAGCTACTAGCACCGTTCCGGGCCTCACCTCACTCACGCGGAACTACAGAGTGATGACCTGGGGTGGGTGGGTGGGTGTGTGTGTGTGTGTGTGTGCTCCCTCCTGTGGTGGGAAGGGTGATCTGCTCGCCCACCCGGCGTGGTGTCCCCCACCCCTGCCCCATCTTGGCGTTTACAGAAAACAAACACGAACACAAGAGAGGGAGCCGGAGGAGGAGGAGGAACATATGCTGCTATCCAGGTTATCCTGGGAGGCTTCCTAGCCATTTCTGAGGAAACAGTGTCTCCTGGCTGTCTCCCGTAGTTTTATTTATTGACTTATTTATCTATTTTTCCTTTTGGCTTGAACCCATTCTTTTCGTTTCGGCATCTCATCTGACATCCTCTTCTGAGAGGAACCTGGAAACGTTTCCCCGTGTTGCATCTTTTCAGGCTCTGTACGACTGACGAGCATCGTCCCTCTTCAGTCACTGGGCTCTTTGCTAGCCAGGCCTTAATTCTCCACGTTGTAAACCCCAGATCGGATCTCCGCCCGGAGTCCTGTAGAGACCCACCGAATCGATGTTTGGACTGGGATGTCTCGTAGACCTTACCTATTAAAAACCGATCCAGGCCAGGCTTGGTGACTCACGCCTGTAATCCTAGGCCAAGGCGGGGAGGAGGACCGACCGCTTGAGGTCAGGAGTTCGAGACCTGCCTCGGCAAAAGCAAGACCCCCGTCTCTACCAAAAATAGAAAAAAATTAGCCGGGCATGGTGGCACATGCCTGTAGCCCCAGCGATTTGGGAGGCTGAGGAAGGAGGATCGCTGGAGCCCAGGAGTTTGAGGCTTCCAGTGAGTGAACTATGCCCTGCTTCCCCGCCACCCCTCCCCATCATCTCTAACGAAATGACAGTAAAATAAAATAAAATAAAATAAAGCTCAGAAAAAAAAAAAAAAGTACTATGTAGTGAGACCGATCCTAAGAACACGGGGGCGGGGAAGGAAGTCACTACCACGGTATAAAATTGTATAAACGTTACCCGATTCTGTGTGCGTGCGTTTTCTGAGAAATGACCCCCTTTTGCTATGGGGCCGGGACTGGAGTCCCAGTTTGGGACCATAGGATTCCCCGCACTCGACTCCAGACTGATTCGACCTAGGGTTAGCTCTGTGTAAACACTCTTTAGACGTGGGTGTTTTATGGATTTCTGTCCTTCGGGAGAAACGACTGGCCCGGGTACAGGAGTGAGTGAATGTACCGACCGTCTTCTCCCATCTCTCTCTCTCTCTCTCTCTCTCTCTCTCCCTCCCACACACAGGCACACGCGCGCGCGCGCACACACACACACACACACACACACACGCCGTTTCCGGGAGCGCCCACTTCATGCGCTTCGGTCCACCGTGACAGATAGTCCAACTGTGAGATCATCGTGAGTGGCTGCGCCTAGGCCCCGCTCTGAACCTCTCCGTACTGTTCGTGTGTCTTCAGCAGGTCCTGCCTCCACCCGTGGCATCTAGCACGGGCCGATGGGTCCCTGTCCTCTCTCCCTGCCGTGGACGCCCCCCTCCGGCCCCCCGCCCCCGGGGGCTCTCTGGTCGACTAGTGGTGGGGAGTGTGCCCGAGGGCTGAGAGACGTGGTCCGAGAGGGGCCGGGAGGAGGCCTGCGACCCAGTGTGTACCCACTCCCGCCCCCACGCTCCCTCCCCCACGAGGGAGCCCGTCCTTTCCAGGCTGACACTTGGATCGGTGGATGACGGGGGTCACCTGGCGGCGGGCGAGCGTTATGGGAAAATCCGGTAGGCGTGTTGCGACGTCCTGCCACAGAGATGGCTCTGGCGACAGCCTCGGGCCGCCCCACCCTGGCCCCCGGCCAGGCCCCGTGAATGTGTTCTCTCTGTCCCTGACTTCTTTCTTTGTTTCACCAGCCGGCGTGCTCTGAGAATGTGAAGTGTATCATAGTTCCACCCTGGGTTTCATGATCCTAAGATAGGAAGGGGTTTTATGATTCCACGACAGAAAGGTTTTCTCATCCTATCATCTCTCCCCCCCCCTCTTTCTTTCTTTCTCTTCCTCCTTCTGCCTTTTCTTTACTTCTTTGTTGTTTCCTTCTTTCAGTCTTCCTGTCTTCCTTCCTGCCTGCCTGCCTTCCTTCCTTCCGTATTTCTTTCCTCTCTTCCTTTCTCCTGTTATCCTGTGTTTCTATCTCTGTTTTTTCCATCTTTCTTCCCCCTTTCTACTTTCCTACCTTCTTTCTTTCTCATTCTCTCCTTTCTCTCTCCTTCCTTCTTCCTTTCTGTCTCTTTCTATACTGTCTCTCTCCTTCCTTCTCTCTATCTTTTTCTCTTTCCATCTTTCCGTGCTCTTTCTTTTTCTCTCTTAATTTCCTTTCTTTTTCTTTTCTTTCTTTCCCTCCTTCTGTCTCTGTCTGTCTTTCTTTCTTTCTTCTTTCTTTCTGCTTCCATCCTTCCTTCCTTTTTCTCATTCTCTTTCTTTCTGCCTGTCTTTTCTTTCCTTATTTCTTCTTTCCTTCTGTCTTTCTGTGTTTCCTATCTCCTTCCTCCCTTCCTTTTTCTTTCTTCCCCGTGCCCTCTTCCTGTCTTTTCTTATTTACTGTTTTCTTCTTTCTGACTTTCTCTCTCTGTTTCTCCGTCTCTTTTCTTTCTGTTCTTTTCCTTTCTCTCCCTTTCTCTCTTTCTGTTTCTGCCTGTCTGTCTCTCGGCTATGTTGTGGTCTGTGCGGAGACGGGTTTGGTGGACGATGTCGGTGGTCGGGCCGACCCATCCTTTCTTTGATCCCAGTGCTAGCCAGGCCGGGGCCTGCTTAGCTTCCAAGATCAGACGAGATTGGGCGCGTTCAGGGTGGCGTGGCCCTAGACTGACCCGTCATTTTTCGATGGCTTCCGTGGGGAGTAGGGGGACTGTGTTTGATGCCCCCGGGGGACCTTCTGGACTCTGAAATGATGGGCTCCAGAGGGTTGCCCCGTGTTTTGCAGCAGACCTCTGGTGGCTGGCGCCGGTTGTGGTCGGGCTCCACCTGGCGGCCGCTTTTCTACAAGTCTCTTGTCCTCTGCATCTTCGGTGCAGCAGGCAAAGCAGGGGACAGTCCCCGATGCGAGCGAGGCTGAGTTCCGGGAAGCAAGCAGCCTTCGCGGGGCCATCTGGTTCGTGCCGGGACGCCGGCTGGGACATCTGGGAGGCAGAGCTTGGGCCTGCAGGGCTGTGTGGCGGGAGGACGTTGTCGCCGCGCTTCCAGGCTCAGCCAGCCAGGCGGCTTGCGGGGCTGCCCGGGCAGGTCGACCAGCACGCTGTGGCCGCTTTGGAGACCCGACCCACCCCGCGGGGACAGGAAGGAGACGGCACACGCGGACGGGAGAGGAGGGTGTCCGGCGACCGGCCGCCGTCCCGTGCATGCGTGTCCCTCTCCCTCGGCCTCGCCTTTCCTACCCATTTTCCCTGGTTCCCGCTCGGGAGGCAGGGACAGCCCTGTGAGTGGCACCCAGTCGTCCGTGGCTTCCTCCGAGTCCTACTCTGGGGGCGCGGACCGGGCCCTGGGTGGCGCGGGTGGCCGGCGAGGGCGACCCCTGTCGGCCCGCGGGCGCTCGTGGGCCGCGGCGGTCCCGTCCCGATGTTTTCTCCTCCACAAGTCCCCGTGCTGGGGCCGGGGACCGGGCCCTGGGTGGCCCTGGGTGGCGCGGGTGGCCGGCGAGGGCGACCCCTGTCGGCCCGCGGGCGCTCGTGGGCCGCGGCGGTCCCGTCCCGATGTTTTCTCCTCCACAAGTCCCCGTGCTGGGGCCGGGGACCGGGCCCTGGGTGGCCCTGGGTGGCCGGCGAGGGCGACCCCTGTCGGCCCGCGGCCGCTCGTGGGCCGTGGCGGTCCCGTCCCGATGTTTTCTCCTCCACAAGTCCCCGTGCTGGGCCCTGGGTGGCGCGCGTGGACGGTGAGGGCCTCCCTGGCCCTCTACGCCACGGGGGCCGACCAGATGTCCCTGAGTGCCCCTTGTCTGCTGGCGCTGGGGACCTGCTGGGGACAGGTGGCCGTGTCGAGTGTCGTGGGGGCAGGCGTGTTCAAGTGGCTCGGTCCCCGTCTTCCTGCGCGGTGTTTTTGATCACCTCATATCGTCATCTTCCGCCTGCAGGTTAGTACTGACACGCTGTCCTTCGGCGACTGTCGCTGGAGGGGTTGGGCCTCCGCACGCGGACAGGGTTCTGGGTTCCTGGGGATCCAGCGCCCTGCCCTGTTCCCTTTGAGCTGACCGCCTGGGCCCGCGCGCCGGCTCTAGGGCGTCGGAGTGTCCCGACGGTGGTGCCCGCCTCTCGCGTTGGTCTCTTGTCCCCTCGAGAGACGGCACCCGGGGGAGGGGGGGAGGTTTGCGGCAACCTTCCCCCTTACCCCGCTGGCTCTGTGCCGTTGCGTGTCAGGCGGTCCTCGTCTTTGGGTTGTGCTTGGGAGGCGGGGCTGGCGAGGCTGAAGCGGGCTCCTCCGATCGCTGTCCTCGCCGGCCTGACTGACCTCCCCCAACCCTCCCCGTCCTCGGGGCCTGATCGATGTGGTGACGTCGCGCTCTCCCGGGCCTTGAGCCGCGTGCCAGGCGAGGGACGGTCCATTCATGGTGAATGGTGGCCGCTCTTCTCGTTCTGCCCGCGGGCACCTCACCTCTCCTTCCCCGCCTGTGGGCGGTGCGTGGGAGGCGCGGGTGCGAGACTATCCGGCCCGACCGCGGTCGCCCCGCCCTCGGCCTCGTGGCGTTGGCGGGGGGTCGTGAGTCCTCTTGACGCAGCGGGCAGCCCTCGCTCGCCCTGTGTGGCTGTTGCCTGGCCGGGGTCCCCCCTGCCCGCGACGGACGGGTGCGGGGCCGTGCCGCCCGCCCGGTCGCGCGCCCCGTTTGGCGCGCGGCTGCTGGGTCTGTGTGGCCCTTTTGTGGTGCCCCCGGAGCGCACCGGGTTGTTCTCCAAGGTGCCCGAAACCGAGCGGTGGTTGTCGTCCTCGTTCCCGGCGTCCCCCTCTGGTCGCCGCTGCAGCGTCTGCTGCGTTGGGTACACCCTCGAGCAGCGTGCTTGGGGTTGGGGGGGTCGAGGCGGGCAAGCCTAGAGGCATCCTCCTGCGCTGCGTGGGCGGGCGGGGGGCGTTGTCTCGGCGTCCCCACGATGTGTGCGTGGCGGACTTCGAAAGGCGAGCGCACGGCTTGTGCTCTTCCCACCCTGCCCGAGGGGGGGGTGGTTGCACGGTCGTGTGGGCGATCGTGGTGGGGCTGGGCCGGCGACGTGGTGCCGGCCGGCCCCGTGGGGGGCCTCTGCCACCGGCCTGGTCTGCCTCGGTGACCCCTCTCCCATACCGACGGGGGAGTGTTCCCCTCAAAGTGAGGGGGGCTTTTGGACCAGGGGCCCCGACCGCGAACGCTCAGGAGTCGCCAACCGTGCGTGTTTTGCCCCATGCCGCAGGCCCCCCCACACCTCCCCCGGGGCGTGCCTGAACGCCTCCGCCCAGGGCCCTTACGGGGGCGACCGGGGGTCGGGGGCGATCCACCTTCGGCGAGAAAGCGTCTTCTCTAGCGATCATGGAGGCGTGGCCTCTTCTGGGGTTTGTCGGATCCCCCAGCCCGCCGCCTCTCTGCGCGTCGTCAGCCGCCGCCCCTGCGGCTGCCAGTTGTGCGTGGGCAGAGTTCCCTCCTCCCCTGCCGTGGGGGGGAGCGGTCCGCCGGCCCCCGCGGTGGGGGCCGAGTGCCACTCTTCGCCTAACGTGGTCCGCGCCTCCCCCCTGAACTCTGGGGGAGGGTCACGCCGGGCCGGGCCGGCGTTCCAGCTGTGAAGGGCGCCCGCGTGTGTGCGCTGCGTGCCCCGGCCGCGGGTCGCCCCGGTGTGCGCTGGGGGAAGGGGGTGGTGGTG
>NW_027183066.1:55000-75000 GCF_041146395.1 Eulemur rufifrons | reverse complement strand
AGCCCGCCGCCGCCTAGCCCGCCGCCGCCTAGCCCGCCGCCGCCGCCGCCGCCGCCTAGCCCGCCGACGCCTAGCCCGCCGACGCCTAGCCCGCCTCCGCCGCCGCCTAGCCCGCCGCCGCCGCCTAGCCCGCCGCCGCCGCCGCCTAGGCCGCCGACGCCTAGCTCGCCTCCTACGCCGCCTAGCCCGCCGCCGCCTAGCCCGCCTCCGCCGCCTAGCCCGCCGACGCCTAGCCCGCCGACGCCTAGCCCGCCTCCGCCGCCGCCTAGCCCGCCGCCGCCTCCTAGCCCGCCGCCGCCGCCGCCTAGCCCGCCGACGCCTAGCCCGCCGACGCCTAGCTCGCCTCCTACGCCGCCTAGCCCGCCGACGCCTAGCCCGCCGACGCCTAGCCCGCCGACGCCTAGCCCGCCTCCGCCGCCGCCTAGCCCGCCGCCGCCGCCTAGCCCGCCCCCGCCGCCGCCTAGGCCGCCGACGCCTAGCTCGCCTCCTACGCCGCCTAGCCCGCCGCCGCCTAGCCCGCCTCCGCCGCCTAGCCCGCCGCCGCCGCCGCCGCCGCCTAGCCCGCCGACGCCTAGCCCGCCGACGCCTAGCCCGCCTCCGCCGCCGCCTAGCCCGCCGCCGCCTCCTAGCCCGCCGCCGCCGCCGCCTAGCCCGCCGACGCCTAGCCCGCCGACGCCTAGCTCGCCTCCTACGCCGCCTAGCCCGCCGCCGCCTAGCCTGCCTCCGCCGCCTAGACCGCCGCCTAGCCCGCCGCCGCCTAGCCCGCCGCCGCCGCCTAGCACGCCGCCGCCGCCGCCTAGCCCTCCTCCTCCTCCTCCTCCTCCTCCTCCTCCTCCTCCTCCTCCTCCTCCTCCTCCTCCTCCTCTCCTCCTCCTCCTCCTCCTCCTCGTCCTCCGCCGGTTTCGTGCCGGGATCCCATGGTCCTTGGGGTTGACCAGATGTCCCGTCGCACTTAGTCTCTGCGGGGCTGGCCCCATCGATGCTATGGAGGGGGGATCACCGCCAGGGGGCGCTGCGGTTGCGGGCTTCTCGACTCCCTCTCCTTCCCCACCCCTCCGCTCGCCCGCTCCTCCTTTCTTTACTCCCTATCGCCCCGCCCCCTTTTTTCTCCACACACACGCAATTATCACGCTCACGAACTATCCCGGGACCTGGCGTGACTTTCATCGCAATCTCCCCCCCCCCCGGACACACACACATAGAGACACACCCTCCCGGCAGGGAGCACCCTGAGTGGTCGTGCAGATGTCGCTGCTGCATGCGGCCTCCGCATGGGTTCGCTGGTTGACCAGATGTCTGGTCCTTGGGTGGTTGACCAGATGTCTGGTCTGTGGTTGTCATCCTGACAGGGAGGCTTCGGGACGGATTTGGTCTCTCTGGCCTCGCTGCCCCTAGGGGTCACCCTGCGATCGGTATTCTTCTCGCGCGGGGCGAGGGGGCGCTCTGGAGCATTCCTCTCCTCTCGGAGTTTCTGTCTGCAGTCTCTCGACTTGCTCTCACTCCCCTACCCTGCTGTGTGACTTTCTTTTTGGTCCTTTCATTTTATCTATTCTCTCTTTGCCTTTTCCTGCCCGCCTTTCCGCTCCCCCCCCCCCGGATTCATGGTTTCACGTCACGCGGGTGACGTGCCGACACACCAGGAGGCCCTTCTCACACGTGCGCGTGAACACGCAATCAACACGTTTATGAACTAGAAAGGGATCTGGTGTGACTTTGCTATTATTTCCCCTCCCCTCCTCCCCGCGCTGAGAATGAGTTTCCCCGGGCTCGTGTGCCCGCCTGGGAATCGGCTGCAGACGCCATGGCCCCGGGTCGACCACATGTTGCCCTGGGGTCCACCAGATGTCTCTGGCGAATTGGGGCCCTAGGGTGCTTATGACGGTGTGGTCACTAGGTGTCGCTCTGGGCTCAGTATTCTTCCTTCTCGCTGTGACTTTGGTCTCTTTTTTTCGAAATTTCTTTCTTTCTTCCTCTTTTGCCCTGTTTCCATTTTCCCTTCTTAATCTCTTTCTCTCTTTTTGTTGCTTTTTTTCCACGGCAGATGGGTGATGTGTGTGTGGAGGAAACGCGGCGTCAGGGAGAAGACACATCTCACACGTGCTCGGGAACACCCGATCGTCACGCTTCTGAGTACCGACCGATGGATCTGGTCCCGAGAATTTTTTAATAGTTTTCTCCCCTCTCTCTCTCTCTCTCTCTCTCTCTCTCTCCCCCCCCCCTTCCTTCTCTTTCCTTTCTCTCCCTTCCTTTCTTTCTTTCCCTCGCTCTCTCGCTCTCGCTCTTCTTTTCTTTCTGACAGAGTCTCTCGTTCTGTTGCCCTGGCTAGAGTGCCATGGCGTCAGCCTAGCTCACAGCAATCTCAAACTCCTGGGCTCAAGCGATCAGACTGCCTCAGCCTCCCGAGTACTTGGGATTACAGGCATGTGCCAGCATGCCCAGCTAATTGGATATACGTGTGTGTGTGTGTGTGTGTGTGTGTATATATATATATTTTTTCTTTTTTCTTTTTTTTTTTTTTTTGAAACAGAGTCTCACTCTGTTGCCCAGACTAGAGTGCCGTGGCGTCAGCCTAGCTCACAGCAACCTCAAACTCCTGGGCTCAAGCGATCCTACTGCCCCAGCCTCCCGAGTACCTGGGACTACAGGCATGCGCCACCGTGCCCGGCTAATATTTTTCTGTATATATTTTTAGATACTGTTTCTGTATATATTTTTAGATATATAGTTTCTTTCTATTTTTAGTAGAGATGGGGGTCTCGCTCTTGCTCAGGCTGGTCTCGAACTCCCGACCTTGAGCGATCCACCCGCCTCTACCTCCCAGAGTGCTAGGATTACAGGCGTGAGCCACCCCGCCTGGCGTGTACGTTCTGTATTCACAGCCAGACGGAAGGCAGGGAGAATGTTACCCTTTCAAAGCCCGCCCTGCTCGCCTCTCAGCCCACCGATGGCACTCTGAATCCCGTGGCATTCCTTCACTCAGCTGAATTCTTCAGCACCCGACCCCCCCCCATCCCACCCCCGTGCCACGGGAGTTCGTTCTCATGGCAGAGCCATCGAGGCTGTTGCCACACGTGTTGTAGGTGCCTAGGCAGACTGTGCCCTGGCCCCGAGGAGGTACGGAACCGCCTATCGCCTCGGGAGGGAGGGACAAGATGTGTCCGTGTCCAAGGCGACGTCCTGTCGATCACGAGGAGGCCTGCAAAGGCTCGTATCTGCCAGGCATTGAGCCACATCACATGAAACACCGGTGTGTTCCTTCACTTAGGTGGTGTCGCGTGTTGATACTCACAGAGGATGATAAACCCACTCGCATGCCGGCTGAGCCCCCTGTGTCTCCTCCTCTATCCACTGAGGGAAAAAACCGCAACGAAAGGTAGAAAACCACAGGGGGGGAAGAGAGCCCGTCGCTCTCCCTATGTGACCGTCCGGAGTGCTCGTTCAGATGGGAGGAGGTGTGTTTGTGTGTGTGTGTGTGTGTGTGTGTGTGTGTTTCATTGATTTTGGTGCCATCTTTTCTCTGCAGCTGCGTCAGAGGACAGCGATTTTTCCGATTTTCACTCCGCTGAGTGAATTGCCTTTTGAAGAGAATGTCCACAGGAAGCCTACGGTCCTCCCGCGGGGGTGGCCCTCCTCTAGAAATGAATCTCGTTTCTTGAACGGAGGGGACTTGTTGACGCCATCATGCTTTCGGGACGACTTCTCAGACGCTAGCTTTGGACCGCAACATAGGTGCCCCCGACATTGCCTCAAGGGTTCCGTGGTGCCTCCTGTCAAGAGACCCCACCGACCGTCCCCAGCCTGCCCGCTCAAGGGAGCCGGGCCCCTTCTGATCTGTCCGCCCGCCGGTGAAGCTCCCTCCCGAGGGTCGGAAAGCCCACCTGTTTCCCAGTTCGGTTGAATGATGGGGCACCCGGGCAGGGCACTGGCACCGAGTGACTCCATTCTGAGTCTGTCTGCTCTGGGGGGCGGGGGCGGGTGGGGGGGCAGTTCCGTCTCGACCCGGTGGCCTCCTACCGACTGACTCGATGGGACGGACCATTCTCACTCAGGATCGTGTACCTTCTTGGCCTAGGCACATCCCGGCACTTAAAGCCACTTTTCGGGGACACTCTCCCACGTACAGATAGATGGCCTGCACGAGTGCTCTTCCTTTCTCGAAACACTGGAAATCTGTCCTCAATTTTACCTGACCTACCTGACGGTGTGTGATAAAGGAGCATAGAACCCTCAGCCACCCTCCACCTTCCCGCTGTCCCGAGAGACAGTGCCGAGCGTGAAATTCTATCCCTGACTCTCTGTGTCCACCGGAACGTGGCCTGACTGCAGTGACATCAGCTACGTCAAGTCGTTCTCTGGGTAGGGAAAGAACTTAACCAGATAGGCCCTATCGGTCGCTTCTCTGTTCTGATAGTTTTGTGGCAGCCATTTCTTTCCCCCTCTCTTTTCTTTTTCTGTCTCTCTCCCCCACCCCCACCCCCAAATTCTTTCTACGAAGACGTTTAGGATGTCAGATTCTGGCCACATGCCCCCCCTAGGCATACGGGGGCCAGCATAGACAAAGGTCTTCGGTACCAAGTGTTCATTCCACGGTGACAGATATTGCCACTCTTGTATTGACCAGGGCGAGATGGTGAGTGGGTCAACTCTGAAACTCCCTGTACTCTACTTCTCTCTTGGGTAGGTCCCTGCCCCAACCCTCCGGCTTCTAGCACACACCCAGGGGCACTCTCTCCTCTCTGGATAAAGTTCCAGATGATCCGATCCGCTCCGAGGAGGAAGGGGAGCTGGCCGGGCCACCCACTGTGCGCCCCACCCCCGTCAGTCATAGGGTCCGTTCTTTTCAGGATGACACCGGCAGCGGTTGCTGGGTGTCACCTAGCGGCCACTTTGATCAGACCTCGGGATCCGGAAAGTCAGGTGACGTTGGGAGTTTAAGAGCTGACTCCCGGGAGGTGTGGAGGGCGGGGAGGAGAGCACGGTCCGGACGGTCCCACCCTCTTCTTCCCGGGCCCGCAGCTCTGGGCCCGCCCGGGGCAGCCCTAGCCTCTAGCGGGTCTCCGCCCACCCGCCCTGTTGTCTGCGGGAGGCGCCCCTCCTCCCGCTCTCTGCCTCCTCCCGGGACCGTAGGCCTCTGCCCGTCGTCTTTTTTATTTTTATTTTTTCCCTTTTGTTTGTTTCTCTTTTATCTTGTGTTTTAGGCTTATCGAATATCATATCGTATAAAAACTTAAATCACAGAATGAATTATATTAAGTAACAAGATGTGGCTTTTTATCCTACGCCGAGAACGATGAATTTTTCTCTTCGTGTCCATTTTCCTGTCCTGGAAGAAATACAAAGTTGCTCGTGATACTTCCCCATCATCTTCCAGTTTCCCCGACTGTCAACACGATGTATTCGATCGTATATCTTTGTGTGTGCACGTGGGCGCCTGTACCTATTTCTTTTCGGCATCAGTCTCAGGTCTTTTGGCACCTAGGGGGGAAAAAGGAGAAACCAATAAAGGACAGAAAGACGTTCTGTCGTTTTACGCTCCCCACCACCACCACCACCGCCACCACCACTTTTGGGAGCTTGTAGTCTGGCCTATGTCCCCAAGGCAGGTTAAATCTTTTCTTAAAACTCCCAAGTGGTCCCCTGCCCCGCCCCCCCCCCAGGTGGGCGGCCGGCAGAGTTCACAGGCTTTGTTTTTGGCAGAGCCTGGACGATTGAAATAATTAACCACAATCAACGCTAAAGCTGAGAACCCCTCCCCCCCTCATTAAAAGCTCTGTATTTCTGCCTAGCCCTATGTTCGGGGAAATTCGGAGGCTTGAGATGGGAAGGTCTACCCTATTTTCTCCTTTACCGGCAAAATAGACTCTCTCTTTCCTTCCTCCTCAAACAGCTTGTCCTCGTTATTCGGCCTCGTGGGCAAGTGGCCGAGCTTTCGGTAACACCAAGTCTTCTAAGTTGTGTTGTGTTATCGGTCTTGTTTTCTTTCTTTTCTTTTCTTTTCTTTTCTTTTTTTTTTTGAGACAGGATTTCTTTCACTCTGTCCTCTCCCAGGCCGCCTTGGCCTGATTGTAGCTCACAGCAAGCTCCAAATCCAGGGCTTAAGTGATCCTCTCTGCCTCAGCCTTCTGAGTAGCTGGGACTATAGGCAAATGCTGCCACACCCGCCATAATTTTTCTTTTTTTTTTTGTTGGTAGAGATGAGGTCTCATCGTGTTACCCAGGCTGGTCTCCAGCTGCTGGGCTCAAGTCACGCTCCCGTCTCTGCCTCCCAAGTTGCGGGGATCACGGGCATGAGCCACCATGGCCAGCCAGGTTATTTAAAGGTGATCGCTTTGCTATCCTGATACAAAACCCCAAATGTGCGAGTTTAAGGCACCAGACGGAGGGAGTCCCCACACTACATCGTCACGAACATTGAGGGTGGCTCACGAAACAGCTGGGATGTGGCCACACAGTAGTGATCGAGGAGATATATTCTAGTGGGATAGCAGAAATATAGAATGTCCTGAAGACACTAAATGTCGGAATGCCACAGCAGTCAATGGCTGACAAACTTCCATTCCATCGTGTCATGGTAGGCGGCTTACTTTTCTCCTGCTCCCTCGGTATGATTAAGGCCTGACGTAGAAAATGTCTACGTCTCATCCAAATCCATCGAGACGATGGAAGGGGGAACTGGGAGAGGAATAAAGAAAAACAAGAGGGGGAGAAGGAGGAAACTGCCTCCCCTGCCCCCATGCTACCCAATTAATAAATGAAGAATGGCCTCTTCCCTCCTCTTCCCAACCCCTAACTATGCCTGGAGGTGTATCGTAGGCCTACAGTCCTAAGAAATGTACAACTACTGATAGTAATGGGAAGAAATGCAGTCTAATAGGTTTCTGTGCAGTGGGACACCTGGCCAGGGCACTTACGGTGAATGGAGCTTGCAGGGCGGGCGGGAGGTTGCTCTGGGTGAGTCTGTGAGTTGGCGGTGAGTGGTGAGTGAATGTGAAGGCCTAGGACATTACTTACTGTAGGTTTTCATAAACCCTGGACACTTAGGCCACACGACATTTACCTTTAGAAATTTCTTTCTTCAATAATACATTAACCTTAGCTTACTGTAAGTGTTTTCACTTCATAAACTTTTCCATGGTGGTTTGGCTTTTTTTTTGTTTGTTTGTTTGTCTGTTTGTTTGTTTGTTTGTTTGTTTTTCTTTCTTTTAAACTTTTGGACTCTTTTGCAACACCACGACTTAAAACACAAATGCGTTGCACTGTTGTACACAGATATTTTCTTTCTCTGTGTCCTTATGTGTTCCGTAAGCTTTTTCCTACTTTTAAAGTTTTTATCGTTCTATGCACTTTTCAAAATAATAAAAACTAAAACGGGGGGGGGGGTGGGAGAGGGAAGGAGAGAAATACACACACATGAATATGTTTCCCAAGTGAACTGAGGAAGGGGGCCGAGTCAAGGTTCTCAGGGAGCCACCAGTGATGAAACGGTCAGGCTCAGAATCAGCATTGCAGAGTGGCTGCAGAGCCGGGGGGCCTGGACTGGCTACCTGGACGACACTCCGTGTTTGGTAACTTGGCGAGTCATACATCCTCTTGAGCCTCAGCCTCTTCATCTGCAAATGCAGAAATCATGGTGCCTACCCCACAGGGATATTGTGCAGAGTGAAAAAGCAAATGCAGGCAAAGCCCACAGAAGCACGCGTGGTAAACAGTAAGCCTTTAATCGTGGTCACAGTCGTTGTTATAGGATCATCTTCCTATGTCCTTGTCTTTTAAAGATTAGCAGAACCTCCCAGAAGATGAGAATGGGCTCCCCCTGAGCAAGTCTCGGCTGTAAAGTCACAGGCATGTTGAGCATGTGGCACAGAAGGCAGAATAAAAACCTGATCCCGGAACATTATGTTCCTGCAGGACATGAAATCATTGAAGGTATGGGAAATCCTACCTCATATCCGTTTTACTAGAACACCTATGATTGCGTACGCACATGGACGCACGCGCACGCGCACCCCAAACTTTTTGAGCTTCACAAAACAGCGTAACCAAGGAACACACTATGATGCTTCTTAGCGATCTATTTAGGCCCAGGTTACTCGTCACTCTGAGCCTGCCTCCTTATCTGTCCAATGAGAATAGTGTTTGTCACAATTATCGTCATCGTCATCCTACCTAACGCTTCTGGTAAAATTGAAGTGTGAGAACACCCGCTAGACAGAAAATCCATGTTATCTCTCAATTTTTCTTCCTCCTGATTTCTATCTGAATCTGTGAGCTCGCTTTGGTTCACTTCGGTTTTTCGAGAGGCTCCGGTTACCTTCTCTCCCACCTATATCGGATTGGGTCTGACGGAAGAAAGAAGGAAAAAAAAAAAAAAAAAAAACATAGTAAAGAAAGCAGAACAACATTTGTTTCTGAAGCAACCGATCAAACATTGCTGATGAGCCGGTCTTTTCTATTTCAGTAAACCAAGGAGGCCTATTGTCACGAGGATGTGAGGGGCCCGGGTAAGATTGGATGATTACCCCTAAAGGAGACAAAGCAGACAGACTATGGCACATGTGATCTTAGCAAAGAGAATAAACAGTGACCTCTCTGCCGAGTTGGGCCTTAGCATACCAAAGGGAAATAAAGGTGTAATAGGATGCTCAATTTTTACTCTGGAAACAGAGGTTGGTTGGGCACTGAACTGAGAACACTGAATTTTTTACCCTCCTTGATATTCACATAGGCTTAGAGGAGGCAAAAAAAAAAAAAAGAATACTGAGCCTATAAGTCATCCCTAAAACTCGGATTTTATGTTCCCTTGCCTTTTCATAACTGAGCAACACACAACATTAAAGAATGGACACAGGCCGGACGCGTTGGCTCAGGCCTGTAAACTTAGCACTCTGGGAGGCCGAGGCGGGAGGATCGCTCAAAGTCAGGAGTTCGAGACCAGCCCGAGCGAGAGTGAGACCCCCCGCCCCCGTCTCTACTAAAAATATAGAAAGAAATTGTCCAGACAACTAAAAATATATAGAAAAAAATTAGCCGGGCATGGAGGCACATGCCTGTGGTCCCAGCTCCTGGGGAGCCTGAGGCAGGAGGATCGACTGAGCCCAGGAGTTTGAGGTTGCTGTGAGCTAGGCTGACGCCACGGCACTCACTCTAGCCCGGGCAACAGAGTGAGACTCAGTCTCGGGGGGGGGGGGGACCCAAAAACAAACAAACAAACAAACAAACAAACTGGAAGGGACACAGACTTCCACAGGTTTGTGTGTGGCCCCTTTTACTTATTAACGCTACAGGACCTTAATTATTTGTGCTCTGAATCTGATATTCAAATTATCCTTGTGGCCAACGCGTTTGAACAGTAGATGGTAGGGGAAGAAGAGTTCACCTCCTGAATAGATGACAAGTAACGGGAGTACTGGTGAAATTACAAGTGGCTTACGTTTACACACTGAAAATCCCAGTTAGCCGCTACCATGAGTTCAAAGAAGAGATCTAAATTTCTGACCCTATGACCCTAAAAGATATTTCCTCCCATGGTGTCACAGATAAAAATAAAACTGCATCCTAGCACTTTGGGAAGCCTAGGGGGAAAGGATCGCTTGAGGCCAAGAGTTTGAAGTTGCAGTGATCTATGATGATGCTACTGCACTTTAGTCTGGGAAACAGAGTGAGGGCCCGTCAAAAGAAAAAAAAGAAAAAGACAAAAAGAAAGAGAGAGAGAGAGAGAGAGAGAGAGAGAGGCAGAGACAGGAAGACACAAGGAAAGAAAGAAAGAGAGAAAGAAGAGAGGAGAAGAGAAGAGAAGCGTCAATCTATCCATTGCATTTTCTACCCTTTAGGTGACTGGGCTTCAGCAGGGTGATGTGATCTGACAAAGTTCATGTTGCTAAGAAATAAAGCACTGGAGTTCAAACTCTGAGTTTTCAAAATCCAGCATATCCCCCTACCCACCATACCGTGCCACCTCTGAGAGTGGATATCTCACAGAGGAGAGCTGTGGAGGCCATTCTTGGACAGACAGAGTCAAGTAGTGGAGACCATGGAGTCTCTGCTCTGCAGCCAGTCTAGAGACATATGGAGCCATTAACACTGCTTGTGAGGAAAATACCATGTCATAGGGAAACAGAAATATTTTCCGCCTTAGGCAGATACAATTTAGGAAAAGACCCGAAACCCCTCTTCTTCTAACAGTGCTTTCTGGTCAGATGCTGACCCCTTCGATTCACAGATTCAGATACATCATTCAATGCAAGCATTGTCAACAAGTCACTCTTTGCAGCTTTCTGAAATTTCTCGCATATAGCATACTTGTAAAGATGATCACTTATGTGAAGACACCACCCCTCCAGAAAAACAAAAACAAAACCAAAACAGAAGCCCACTTTTCTCTGCTGTGAAAATCAAGATCAGCTTTTATGAGATCCACTAAATTCACACAAGAAGTAAAATATAATCATACTGATATATGCAATTTTTCTCTTAGAACAGAATGCATGGTGCTCCTTATCGTCTCAGATACTGTCAACAGAAAGCACGCGGTGGATGAACAATCTCCGTGAGCTTTTCTACAGAGATGGGGTGGGTGTGTGTGTGTGTGTGTGTGTGTGTGATAAATAATGAGGGTTGAGGAGCAGATAAATGACTGGGGGAAAACAACAACAGCAACAACAACAAAAACCACTTCCTGGTTCCTCGATGCAAGCATTCATTTAAAGGGGATACTCGTATGTATACCTAGGTGGAAAGTGGAAGCAGCTTTAAAAAAAAAAAAAGAAAAATTGCTGCGAGCCCTGGTTATGATACGGCAATAAGCGCTAGCTCTTGGAAGGTGTAAAACATATTCACGGTGGCTTACGCCAATCTGGGATGTACAAAGACGAGCTTGAGCACCACCACCAACCAAAAATATGAATGAATACCTGGCTAGCGATCAGGATCAGACATAATAGAAAAGAAAAAGCTCCCAAGGCTAAAATAATGTGAACACGATTGACTCGTCCATGGAAAAGAACCCCAAATCACTGCAAAATAATTTAAAGAGTTTTATTCTGAGCCCAACGGCCGTGATCATGGCCCAGAGAGCTACGCCCAAGAAGCCTTGAGCAAGCGGACCCATTGTGGTGGGGTGGGTTACAGTTTGGCTTCATACATTTTAGGGAGACAGGAATTACATGTAAAATCACAAATCAAAACATGGAAGGGGTACATTGGTCTGGGCTGAAAAGGCAGGACATCTGGCAGTTGGGGGGGGGGGCGGGGGAGGGAGGGTGCGGTGTTTACAGGTTTACAGCTGGGTTTAAAGATTCTTTGATTTGCAATTGATGACATAAATGAACCTCTGCCTAAAGGCTTTGCATCATGTTTTCAGTTAAGGTAAGGAGGTCTGCTAATCACAGACAAGCCACTGGACAGTTTACCCAAAACTCAAGTGCCCTGTAGTTCAGTAAACGGTTGGCCTGCTAGATATGCGTTAAGCTTTGTCTTGCCTGGCCTTAGGCCCGTCGGACATTCAGTATCTCATTGTTATAAAATCTGACTCCATCAGGGAGGGGTGTCTGACTTCCCCTGTCCTTGCGGGGCAGCAGCTCAGGTTTAAGGGTTTTTCTAGGGTTCCCTGGGCCAACCACGGGACGGGTCAGCTGGCGGTGGCGGGCGGGGGGCGGCTTAAGATTTTATTTTAGTTCATAGACTCCAGAAATGGTATTTCCCTGGCAAAGACACACGAGTTCATGAAAAGCTTTCATTCAGTTGGTCTGGCTCCTCCCTGAGGTCGTCTCCCTGCCCCCCACTCCTCCCATCCCCTGGGGCCGGAGCGGGGGGGGGGGGGGGAGGGGTGAAGGCCCAAGAGGAGAGGCGCGTGGGGGAGGTGCCGCTCCCAGAACCAGAGACTCGTCTGGGCCCCACGTAACCCAGCCACCGCGACCGCTTCGCCCGAGGAGGTGCCCAGCAAGTCGTGCTTCTGCCCCTCGGGATTGCCTGCGGGCTGGGGGCGGGGTACGAGCTCCCGGCCCAAGAGGGAAACCCCTAGCCTGGCCGCACAGATGGCCGGGCCCCCGGCGGAGCCCTTCCGCCGTTTTCCACCCCTCCTCCACTCACTGCGCTGACTGCGCATGCGCGCTCGCACGTAGCCGCCTCGGGCTTCTCTCGGGCGGAGCCGCTTTCAGCCGCGACCCCGCCCCGCGAGCTGACTGCGCATGCGCGCTTGCACGTAGCCGCCTCGGGCTTCTCTCGGGCGGAGCCGCTTTCAGCCCCGACCCCGCCCCGCGAGCTGCCGCTTCCAGGCGGCACAGCGCATGGGGGAGGGGACGGAGCTCTAAAGAAATCAGTCCCCTCCGTCTCCTGCCTCAGGAAAAGCCCCAAACCCTTGGAGAACTGCCACCCACCGCCACTGCCGTGTGTGTGTGGGGGGGGGGGCGGGGGGGCTGGGTCTTTACTTTGTGTCCTCCTTGTGGCCCAGTCCAAGGCGGCTGGGCTGCCAAACAGATCGTCTCGAGAGGGAGGCAGGAAGGGCCCAGGTCTGGACAGGGGTGGATTGGACCCCTCCACCCTGGGGTGTGGACTTGTGACCGAAAGCTCAGCTGCTTGTCCACGAGGCCGAATAACGAGGACAAGCGGTATGAGGAGTAAGAAAACAGAGAGTCTACTTTGCTGACAAAGGAGGAAATAAATAGGGTAGAGCTTCTCAGTCTCAAACCCCCAAATTTCGTGAACATAGGCCTAGGCAGAAATACAGAGGTTTTAAAGGAGGGAGGGTTGGTTCTCAGCTTCAGGCAATTACTGCAGTTAGCTGTTCTAAAGGTCCCGTCTCTGCTGAGAAGAAATCCCTTGAACTCTGTGGGCCGCCCACCCTGGGGGCCACCTGGAGTTATAACCAAAGAGTTAACGTGCCTCAGGGATGCAGGCCGGGCTGCAAGTTCCCAAAAGCCTGGGGGAAGTTTTAAAAAGACAGAAAATCTTTCTGCCCTCTTCCCCTCCCACCCCCCCACAAAGCCATTTTCTCTGGTGCAGACTCGGCACCCTCCCTGCCCCCCCCCTCCCCGTGCAGGCCTGTTTGTCCTCAATCATCTGTGAGGTTCACGAGGAGGAGATGCTCTCTCGCTCTCCCCACCCTCTTTCTTCCCTTAGGAAATCCTCAGCGCTGTTCCACACACTCAAGGTGGCGGGCCTGCTCCGGCCACCAGCCACCTCTTGTGCCACCTCCCGCCCCCCCCCGCCCCCAACGGAGTAGGTGTACAGACAGGAGCACACTTTACCGGAGGGCGCCTGGGGATGAAGAGTTGTGGTGGCCAAATGGGGGATGCGGGGCGGGGAGGAGAGTGGCTGGCATTTGGCAAAGAGTGACACGGAGTGGCCATCCAGGCTTGTCTGAAAAGTGGGACTACGAGCCTGAGAGCGCCGACGGAGTCGATGGACATGGTCACTGCTGTGGGATGTCTCTTTTACCACGATGTAACACCAAAGCAAACCCCTGACCCGCTGGGTCGGAGAAGGCCTTGTGGGCAATTTAGAAAAGCCATGGCGTGGCCATTTGGAATACTTCCTGCCTCTCCGGGAATCAAAAATTAGAAAGGACCATGGGTTCTGTATTAACGTACCAAAGGCAGGCAGAATTTTAGCCTTTTAAAGCCTGCCCTGGCCCTATCTCAGCAAGGCAGTGGCACCCCAAGTTCCGTGACATTTCTGCACTCGGCGGCTGACTTCTTCAGCCATCTGTTGCGATGCCCCTGCCAGGTGGCCACTCACTCGCCCCTTCAGTTCAACCCTTGTACCAGAAAGTGTTGCCTTCTTCCTAACCCCTATGGGGGGACCGGGGGGTGACGTGTGTGTGGGGGGGTAGTGGAAATGGGCAGATCCCACAGGTGCAGCCTCTTCCAGGTCATAATGGGCCTGAGGCAGCGTGGGATTCCCCCGGAAGGGAGGCAGGGTGGCACTACGGCACCGAAGCCTGACGCCGGCGGCCACGTGGATGGTGGGGGACACGTTAGACCGCTGAGATGCAGCCACTGAGAGCCACCCCGCAGCAAGAGGTCTCTCTGGCAGAGCAGGCACTGAGTCCGCAAGTCAAGACAGCTGGGAGGCCTGGGAGACAGAGGCTCTGGATCTCAGGTCCCGGGGTGGGGGCGGGGGGCAGTGCCAGTGCCTGGAGAGAGAGAGAGCCCAGGCTCCAGAGGCCATGATGGGGCCTGGTGGGCAGGGCCGAGGAGGTCAAGGCCGGGTGTGGTGGGGTCCGGGATGAGGGGCTTGGGGTGACGGGCAGGGAGAACGACCCGTTCACTCAGACGTGCCCTCAGAGGAAGGCAGAGGTGCGTTTTGCCTTCCTCCGGCTAGTGGAACGCTCGGCATTTCTTTCCTTCAGAGCTGGGTTGAACCGGTGTGGCATCTGTTATAGTACGGAGTGCGAGACAGGACAACCTAGAGACCGAATTGAGCCAAGTCATGAGTCCACATTAGCTGGCCAGCGACCACCCCCTGCCCTGTTAGGGTACAGGTACAGAGAATGGCCCCGAGCCGAAAAAAGCAGGAAGGTTTCAGACTATCCTAAGCTAGAGCTCCGTGACTTTAGGCACGGCGGTTGAAACAACACTATACCACCTACTCCGCAGCTGTGTGGTCCGGGACCAGCCTCGGGCCCCCGTTTCGTTTCGGTTACAGTCTTTAAGCGAGCAGGTTTACAGAAACAGATAGCTCCAATTAAGGAACATTCTTTCAGGCGTTAAGCAAGCACAATCAATTTTACGACAGGCAGCTGGAAAGTTTAAACACTTAGTTACAAGTTAATTGCTTTGTTTTATCTCCGCAAGGTACGTATTTCCAATTACAGACATAGGTCAAGCGGACATCGGTCACCTAGCGAGCAAGCATAAGTTTTCAAGTGGGCCTTTACAGCGTCCAGACAGGCCTCGGTCCAGTTATTGTGCATTCTTTTTGACCACTTGGAAAGCTACTAGCACCGTTCCGGGCCTCACCTCACTCACGCGGAACTACAGAGTGATGACCTGGGGTGGGTGGGTGGGTGTGTGTGTGTGTGTGTGTGTGCTCCCTCCTGTGGTGGGAAGGGTGATCTGCTCGCCCACCCGGCGTGGTGTCCCCCACCCCTGCCCCATCTTGGCGTTTACAGAAAACAAACACGAACACAAGAGAGGGAGCCGGAGGAGGAGGAGGAACATATGCTGCTATCCAGGTTATCCTGGGAGGCTTCCTAGCCATTTCTGAGGAAACAGTGTCTCCTGGCTGTCTCCCGTAGTTTTATTTATTGACTTATTTATCTATTTTTCCTTTTGGCTTGAACCCATTCTTTTCGTTTCGGCATCTCATCTGACATCCTCTTCTGAGAGGAACCTGGAAACGTTTCCCCGTGTTGCATCTTTTCAGGCTCTGTACGACTGACGAGCATCGTCCCTCTTCAGTCACTGGGCTCTTTGCTAGCCAGGCCTTAATTCTCCACGTTGTAAACCCCAGATCGGATCTCCGCCCGGAGTCCTGTAGAGACCCACCGAATCGATGTTTGGACTGGGATGTCTCGTAGACCTTACCTATTAAAAACCGATCCAGGCCAGGCTTGGTGACTCACGCCTGTAATCCTAGGCCAAGGCGGGGAGGAGGACCGACCGCTTGAGGTCAGGAGTTCGAGACCTGCCTCGGCAAAAGCAAGACCCCCGTCTCTACCAAAAATAGAAAAAAATTAGCCGGGCATGGTGGCACATGCCTGTAGCCCCAGCGATTTGGGAGGCTGAGGAAGGAGGATCGCTGGAGCCCAGGAGTTTGAGGCTTCCAGTGAGTGAACTATGCCCTGCTTCCCCGCCACCCCTCCCCATCATCTCTAACGAAATGACAGTAAAATAAAATAAAATAAAATAAAGCTCAGAAAAAAAAAAAAAAGTACTATGTAGTGAGACCGATCCTAAGAACACGGGGGCGGGGAAGGAAGTCACTACCACGGTATAAAATTGTATAAACGTTACCCGATTCTGTGTGCGTGCGTTTTCTGAGAAATGACCCCCTTTTGCTATGGGGCCGGGACTGGAGTCCCAGTTTGGGACCATAGGATTCCCCGCACTCGACTCCAGACTGATTCGACCTAGGGTTAGCTCTGTGTAAACACTCTTTAGACGTGGGTGTTTTATGGATTTCTGTCCTTCGGGAGAAACGACTGGCCCGGGTACAGGAGTGAGTGAATGTACCGACCGTCTTCTCCCATCTCTCTCTCTCTCTCTCTCTCTCTCTCTCCCTCCCACACACAGGCACACGCGCGCGCGCGCACACACACACACACACACACACACACGCCGTTTCCGGGAGCGCCCACTTCATGCGCTTCGGTCCACCGTGACAGATAGTCCAACTGTGAGATCATCGTGAGTGGCTGCGCCTAGGCCCCGCTCTGAACCTCTCCGTACTGTTCGTGTGTCTTCAGCAGGTCCTGCCTCCACCCGTGGCATCTAGCACGGGCCGATGGGTCCCTGTCCTCTCTCCCTGCCGTGGACGCCCCCCTCCGGCCCCCCGCCCCCGGGGGCTCTCTGGTCGACTAGTGGTGGGGAGTGTGCCCGAGGGCTGAGAGACGTGGTCCGAGAGGGGCCGGGAGGAGGCCTGCGACCCAGTGTGTACCCACTCCCGCCCCCACGCTCCCTCCCCCACGAGGGAGCCCGTCCTTTCCAGGCTGACACTTGGATCGGTGGATGACGGGGGTCACCTGGCGGCGGGCGAGCGTTATGGGAAAATCCGGTAGGCGTGTTGCGACGTCCTGCCACAGAGATGGCTCTGGCGACAGCCTCGGGCCGCCCCACCCTGGCCCCCGGCCAGGCCCCGTGAATGTGTTCTCTCTGTCCCTGACTTCTTTCTTTGTTTCACCAGCCGGCGTGCTCTGAGAATGTGAAGTGTATCATAGTTCCACCCTGGGTTTCATGATCCTAAGATAGGAAGGGGTTTTATGATTCCACGACAGAAAGGTTTTCTCATCCTATCATCTCTCCCCCCCCCTCTTTCTTTCTTTCTCTTCCTCCTTCTGCCTTTTCTTTACTTCTTTGTTGTTTCCTTCTTTCAGTCTTCCTGTCTTCCTTCCTGCCTGCCTGCCTTCCTTCCTTCCGTATTTCTTTCCTCTCTTCCTTTCTCCTGTTATCCTGTGTTTCTATCTCTGTTTTTTCCATCTTTCTTCCCCCTTTCTACTTTCCTACCTTCTTTCTTTCTCATTCTCTCCTTTCTCTCTCCTTCCTTCTTCCTTTCTGTCTCTTTCTATACTGTCTCTCTCCTTCCTTCTCTCTATCTTTTTCTCTTTCCATCTTTCCGTGCTCTTTCTTTTTCTCTCTTAATTTCCTTTCTTTTTCTTTTCTTTCTTTCCCTCCTTCTGTCTCTGTCTGTCTTTCTTTCTTTCTTCTTTCTTTCTGCTTCCATCCTTCCTTCCTTTTTCTCATTCTCTTTCTTTCTGCCTGTCTTTTCTTTCCTTATTTCTTCTTTCCTTCTGTCTTTCTGTGTTTCCTATCTCCTTCCTCCCTTCCTTTTTCTTTCTTCCCCGTGCCCTCTTCCTGTCTTTTCTTATTTACTGTTTTCTTCTTTCTGACTTTCTCTCTCTGTTTCTCCGTCTCTTTTCTTTCTGTTCTTTTCCTTTCTCTCCCTTTCTCTCTTTCTGTTTCTGCCTGTCTGTCTCTCGGCTATGTTGTGGTCTGTGCGGAGACGGGTTTGGTGGACGATGTCGGTGGTCGGGCCGACCCATCCTTTCTTTGATCCCAGTGCTAGCCAGGCCGGGGCCTGCTTAGCTTCCAAGATCAGACGAGATTGGGCGCGTTCAGGGTGGCGTGGCCCTAGACTGACCCGTCATTTTTCGATGGCTTCCGTGGGGAGTAGGGGGACTGTGTTTGATGCCCCCGGGGGACCTTCTGGACTCTGAAATGATGGGCTCCAGAGGGTTGCCCCGTGTTTTGCAGCAGACCTCTGGTGGCTGGCGCCGGTTGTGGTCGGGCTCCACCTGGCGGCCGCTTTTCTACAAGTCTCTTGTCCTCTGCATCTTCGGTGCAGCAGGCAAAGCAGGGGACAGTCCCCGATGCGAGCGAGGCTGAGTTCCGGGAAGCAAGCAGCCTTCGCGGGGCCATCTGGTTCGTGCCGGGACGCCGGCTGGGACATCTGGGAGGCAGAGCTTGGGCCTGCAGGGCTGTGTGGCGGGAGGACGTTGTCGCCGCGCTTCCAGGCTCAGCCAGCCAGGCGGCTTGCGGGGCTGCCCGGGCAGGTCGACCAGCACGCTGTGGCCGCTTTGGAGACCCGACCCACCCCGCGGGGACAGGAAGGAGACGGCACACGCGGACGGGAGAGGAGGGTGTCCGGCGACCGGCCGCCGTCCCGTGCATGCGTGTCCCTCTCCCTCGGCCTCGCCTTTCCTACCCATTTTCCCTGGTTCCCGCTCGGGAGGCAGGGACAGCCCTGTGAGTGGCACCCAGTCGTCCGTGGCTTCCTCCGAGTCCTACTCTGGGGGCGCGGACCGGGCCCTGGGTGGCGCGGGTGGCCGGCGAGGGCGACCCCTGTCGGCCCGCGGGCGCTCGTGGGCCGCGGCGGTCCCGTCCCGATGTTTTCTCCTCCACAAGTCCCCGTGCTGGGGCCGGGGACCGGGCCCTGGGTGGCCCTGGGTGGCGCGGGTGGCCGGCGAGGGCGACCCCTGTCGGCCCGCGGGCGCTCGTGGGCCGCGGCGGTCCCGTCCCGATGTTTTCTCCTCCACAAGTCCCCGTGCTGGGGCCGGGGACCGGGCCCTGGGTGGCCCTGGGTGGCCGGCGAGGGCGACCCCTGTCGGCCCGCGGCCGCTCGTGGGCCGTGGCGGTCCCGTCCCGATGTTTTCTCCTCCACAAGTCCCCGTGCTGGGCCCTGGGTGGCGCGCGTGGACGGTGAGGGCCTCCCTGGCCCTCTACGCCACGGGGGCCGACCAGATGTCCCTGAGTGCCCCTTGTCTGCTGGCGCTGGGGACCTGCTGGGGACAGGTGGCCGTGTCGAGTGTCGTGGGGGCAGGCGTGTTCAAGTGGCTCGGTCCCCGTCTTCCTGCGCGGTGTTTTTGATCACCTCATATCGTCATCTTCCGCCTGCAGGTTAGTACTGACACGCTGTCCTTCGGCGACTGTCGGTGGAGGGGTTGGGCCTCCGCACGCGGACAGGGTTCTGGGTTCCTGGGGATCCAGCGCCCTGCCCTGTTCCCTTTGAGCTGACCGCCTGGGCCCGCGCGCCGGCTCTAGGGCGTCGGAGTGTCCCGACGGTGGTGCCCGCCTCTCGCGTTGGTCTCTTGTCCCCTCGAGAGACGGCACCCGGGGGAGGGGGGGAGGTTTGCGGCAACCTTCCCCCTTACCCCGCTGGCTCTGTGCCGTTGCGTGTCAGGCGGTCCTCGTCTTTGGGTTGTGCTTGGGAGGCGGGGCTGGCGAGGCTGAAGCGGGCTCCTCCGATCGCTGTCCTCGCCGGCCTGACTGACCTCCCCCAACCCTCCCCGTCCTCGGGGCCTGATCGATGTGGTGACGTCGCGCTCTCCCGGGCCTTGAGCCGCGTGCCAGGCGAGGGACGGTCCATTCATGGTGAATGGTGGCCGCTCTTCTCGTTCTGCCCGCGGGCACCTCACCTCTCCTTCCCCGCCTGTGGGCGGTGCGTGGGAGGCGCGGGTGCGAGACTATCCGGCCCGACCGCGGTCGCCCCGCCCTCGGCCTCGTGGCGTTGGCGGGGGGTCGTGAGTCCTCTTGACGCAGCGGGCAGCCCTCGCTCGCCCTGTGTGGCTGTTGCCTGGCCGGGGTCCCCCCTGCCCGCGACGGACGGGTGCGGGGCCGTGCCGCCCGCCCGGTCGCGCGCCCCGTTTGGCGCGCGGCTGCTGGGTCTGTGTGGCCCTTTTGTGGTGCCCCCGGAGCGCACCGGGTTGTTCTCCAAGGTGCCCGAAACCGAGCGGTGGTTGTCGTCCTCGTTCCCGGCGTCCCCCTCTGGTCGCCGCTGCAGCGTCTGCTGCGTTGGGTACACCCTCGAGCAGCGTGCTTGGGGTTGGGGGGGTCGAGGCGGGCAAG